>NC_091984.1:157752969-157755469 GCF_044704955.1 Pristiophorus japonicus | reverse complement strand
CTCACACACACTCACATACAAACCCACACACACATATTCGCATACTCACACCCACAGTCTCACACACACTCACTCACACTCTCACACTCTCACGCTCACACACACACTCTCACACTCACTCACACACTCACTCACACACACACTCACACACAAATTCACACACACACACTCTCACACTCACACACACACACACGCACTCACACACTCTCACACTCACACACACACACACTCACACACACATACACTCTCACACACACACATGCTCTCACACTCACACACACACCCACGCACACACACTCTCACACTAACACACACATGCACTCTCTCACACTCACACACACACACACTCTCACACTCACACACACACACACACTCTCAAGCACACACACTCTCACACACACACTCCCACATGCACAAGCACCCTCTCACACTCACACACACACACACACTCTCACAAACACAAACACACACTCTCTCACACTCACACACACACACACATACATACACACACACTCTCACATACACACAAACACACTCGCTCACATTCACACACACACTCTCACACACAAACACACACACTCACACTCACACACACACATACATACTCTCACACTCTGACGCTCACACACAAACACTCACACTTACTCACACACACAATCACATACAAACCCACACACACACATTCGCATACTCTCACCCACACTCACACACACTCACTCACACTCTCACACTCTCACGCTCACACACACACTCTCACACTCACTCACACACTCACTCACACACACACTCACACACAAACGCACACACACACACGCTCACACACACTCACACACAAACTCACACACACACATACACTCACTCACGCACACACATTCACATAGAGACTCAAACATGCTCCCTCACACACACTCACACACACACACTCTCACACTCACGGGCACACACACTCACACACACACTCACACACACTCACGCACAGACACACTCACACACTCACACACATACTCTCACACTCACACACACATTCGCATACTCACACTCAAACATACACATTCGCGCATCACACCCACACTCTCACACACACTCACTCACACTCACACACACACATACACTCACTCATACACACACACACACACATTCACACACAGACTCACACAAACTCTCTCCAAACACCCTCACACGCACAAACACACTCACAAACTCACACACATACACACGCACACTCACACACATACACATACACACACACACTCTCACACTCAAACACACAAACACTCTCACACTCACACATATACACACTCACACACACACACTCACACTCACACACACACACACTCACACACACACATACTCACACTGACACACACACTCACACACACATTCACACACACACACAAACACACACACTCACACACACACACACTCTCACACTCACACACATGCACACACAGACACACTCTCTCACACTAACACACACACGCACTATCTCACACTCACACACACACACACGCGCACACACTCTCTCACACTCACACGCACACACACTCTCTCACACACACACACACTCTCACACTCTGACGCTCACACACAAACACTCACACTCACTCACACACACACTCACATACAAACCCACACACACACATTCGCATACTCACACCCACACGCTCACACACACACACTCTCACACTCACTTACACACTCACTCACACACACACTCTCACACACACTCACACACAAATTCACACACACACATACACTCACTCACACACACACATTCACATAGAGACTCAAACATGCTCTCTCACACATACACACTCACACACACACATTCTCAAACACACACATGCTCTCATACTCACACACACTCACACACACTCACACACTCTCACACACACACTCACACACTCTCACACACACACACACTCACACACACACACACACTCACACACTCTCTCTCACACACACTCACACACTCTCACACACACACACACACTCACACACACACACACTCACACTCTCTCTCACACACACACACACACTCTCACACTCACACACACACACACACTCTTACACTCACACACACACACTCTCTCACACACACATACACTCTCACACACAGTCACACACTCACACACACACTCACACACACACATACACTCACTCACACACACACATTCACATAGAGACTCAAACATGCTCTCTCACACACACACACTCACACACACACACTCTCACACTCACACACACACACACTCTCTTACACTCACACACACACACACACACACACTCTCACACACACATACACTCTCACACACACTTACACACTCACACTCACACACACACACACTCACACACATATACACTCTCACACACACACATGCTCTAACACTCACACACACCCACACACACACACTCTCACACTCACACACACTCTCACAGACACACACTCTCACACACACTCACACACATACACTCACTCACACACACACACACACATTCA
>NC_091984.1:157725469-157740469 GCF_044704955.1 Pristiophorus japonicus | reverse complement strand
TGTGTGCGCACCCTAGCCCCGGCTCGCTGCCTGGGCTGCCCTCCTGCCCCCACAGGCTCAGACATGTGGCTGTGGGGAAGGAGCTGTGATTACATGGTGGCCGGTGCCATGCAGAGCAGCACGTCAGCATGACCCGAGGATGAGAAAAGCCCCCGCTGGCAGCTTTCGAGCACACAAGCAGCAGGAAAGTACCCGAAGCAAAATCATCCAGGGATTCCCAGACACGCTGAGGCCCAGCCCACAGGAGCCTCGTGAGTGGGTCTGGGACCAACAACTCACACAGGCTCAGTTCTGCTCTCACCCTGACACGTTGTGAAAATTATTGCAACAGATATGATCATTAGTGGGTGAGCATCATCATCGCTTTCACAATCAATCAAACACAACGCATGAGTCATTGCCCTCCTGCACCAAACCCAGTCTCATTCACAAACACCTCCGGTCCGACCAGACACTGTCCACAACACATACCCTCCCCACAATACTTCAACATTTACTCTCAGCATCTTCTCTCGTTCATTGCCCTCAGAAGATGGGTCGGTGGGGTTGGGGGATATGGGGAGAAGGTGGGTGGGTGGGTTGGGGATATGGGGAGAAGGTGTGTGGGTGAGTTGGGGGATATGGGGAAAAGGTGGGTGGGTGAGTTGGGGGATATGGGGAGAAGGTGTGTGGGTGGGTTGGGGATATGGGGAGAAGGTGGGTGGGTGGGTTGGGGGATATGAGGAGAAGGTGTGTGGGTGGGTTGGGGATATGGGGAGAAGGTGGGTGGGTGGGTTGGGGATATGGGGAGAAGGTGGGTGGGTGAGTTGAGGGATATGGGGAGAAGGTGGGTGGGTGAGTTGGGGGATATGGGGAGAAGGTGTGTGGTGAGTTGGGGGATATGAGGAGAAGGTGTGTGGGTGGGTTGGAGGGATATGGGGAGAAGGTGGGTGGGTGGGTTGGGGGATATGGGGAGAAGGTGGGTGGGTGGGTTGGGGATATGGGGAAAAGGTGGGTGGGTGGTTTGGGGGGATATGGGTAGAAGGTGGGTGGGTGAGTTGGGGGATATGGGGAGAAGGTGTGTGGGTGAGTTGGGGGATATGGGGAGAAGGTGGGTGGGTGAGTTGAGGGATATGGGGAGAAGGTGGGTGGGTGAGTTGGGGGATATGGGGAGAAGGTGGGTGGGTGGGTTGGGGATATGGGGAAAAGGTGGGTGGGTGGTTTGGGGGGATATGGGTAGAAGGTGGGTGGGTGAGTTGGGGGATATGGGGAGAAGGTGTGTGGTGAGTTGGGGGATATGAGGAGAAGGTGTGTGGGTGGGTTGGAGGGATATGGGGAGAAGGTGGGTGGGTGGGTTGGGGATATGGGGAAAAGGTGGGTGGGTGGTTTGGGGGGATATGGGTAGAAGGTGGGTGGGTGAGTTGGGGGATATGGGGAGAAGGTGTGTGGGTGAGTTGGGGGA
Organism: Pristiophorus japonicus; assembly: GCF_044704955.1. NCBI lineage: Eukaryota > Metazoa > Chordata > Chondrichthyes > Pristiophoridae > Pristiophorus > Pristiophorus japonicus. The sequence continues at coordinate 157,739,028 of NC_091984.1, read as the reverse complement.
TATGGGGAGAAGGTGTGTGGGTGAGTTGGGGGATATGGGGAGAAGGTGTGTGGGTGAGTTGGGGGATATGAGGAGAAGGTGTGTGGGTGGGTTGGGGCATATGGGGAGAAGGTGGGTGGGTGGGTTGGGGATATGGGGAGAAGGTGGGTGGGTGGGGTTGGGGAAATGGGGAGAAGGTGGGTGGGTGAGTTGGGGGGATATGGGGAGAAGGTGGGTGGGTGAGTTGGGGATATGGGGAGAAGGTGGGTAGGTGGGGTTGGGGGATATGGGGAGAAGGTGGGTGGGTGAGTGGGTTTGGGGATATGGGGAGAAGGTGGGTGGGTGGGTTGGGGATATGGGGAGAAGGTGGGTGGGTGAGTTGGGGATATGGGGAGAAGGTGGGTGGGTGGGTTGGGGATATGGGGAGAAGGTGGGTGGGTGAGTTGAGGGATATGGGGAGAAGGTGGGTGGGTGAGTTGGGGAATATGGGGAGAAGGTGTGTGGGTGGGTTGGTGGATATGGGGAGAAGGTGTGTGGGTGGGTTGGGGGGATATGGGGAGAAGGTGGGTGGGTGGGTTGGGGGATATGGGTAGAAGGTGGGTGGGTGGGTTGGGGGATATGGGTAGAAGGTGGGTGGGTGGGTTGGGGGATATGGGTAGAAGGTGGGTGGGTGAGTTGGGGGATATGGGGAGAAGGTGTGTGGGTGGGTTGGGGGGATATGGGTCGAAGGTGGGTGGGTGGGTTAGTGTTGTGGGGAGAAGGTGGGTGGGTGAGTTTGGGGGATATGGATAGAAGGTGTGTGGGTGAGTTGGGGGATATGGGGAGAAGGTGGGTGGGTGGGTTGGTGTTGTGGGGAGAAGGTGGGTGGGTGGGTTGGTGTTGTGGGGAGAAGGTGGGTGGGTGGGTTAGTGTTTTTTGGATTGATGTTGTTATATCATCATCACCATAGGTGGTCCCTCGAACGAAGATGACTTACTTCCACGAGTTCACAGATGTTTCAATGAAGGACCCGATGTTCCAGTCCTGAACGCCAATTGAAGGGTGGATTTTTTTAACGTGTGGTGACCGTTGCACTTCAGCCACCACGGGCTTGACAGAGTTAGGTCTTGGTCCAGTGGCAAGGGTTAACCAGGATTGGAGACCAGCTCTACTGCACGGACCTCGTGCGTACACATATCGCAGTGTGGGCTGGGCCTGTGCTGCCCCTGGGCCCTCGGCTCTTCTGGGCCCCGTACCTTCAATCGCCACACCTCCGCCCCTGTGCTCTCTGACCTTTTGTTATAAGTGTAGTGCCGGCTCCTGTTTATTGGTTGATTGGAACCAAGAGAGAGTGTGATTTTCTCTGACAGAAGCTTGCTGGTTTGTGTTATCCCTAGGCTGTTAACAGACGATGCAATGTCCCCAGGGGGTGGTTCCGGAGTGAGGAGAGAGGCTAGTGCGGCTGAGTGAACCAGGCATTGAGTATCAAGTGAGGGGAGCTCGGCTGTAAATCTGAAGATGTTTCTAGAATCGGAGAGACAGCAATGAACTGTGCGTGGCCTGCATGGAACTATCACAGGATATTGGTCAAGGGTGCAATGGGTTACAAAGTGGCAGATATAATTCAATGTCAGTAAATGTGAGATAACACATTCTGGAATAAAATAAAAATAATAAACATACTTTAAAATAATAAACATACTTTAAATGTGGGAACACATCTTTCTCCCGTTTCTCTCCTATCTGCCCTCATACTCTGGCCGAGCTCATCGTGTCTATAAGACACTTCCTCTTCTCTTGAGTCTTTTCCACCCAGACTGCTGACCATCCAATATCCCTTCCTGGCCTCCATGTTAGCTGCTACTGTAAATGGTTCCCTCTCCTCAGTTACTGCCTCACAATCAAATCTGTCGTCATCACGTCATCCCCCAAAAGGCACTCCTTATCTCTCTGTCCTTGCAAACTCCTGCACCATCTCTAACCACCCTTTCCTCTTCAATGTCTGGTCACCATCCATCCATCCCGCAGCATGGCTTAACCTCTCTGTCTGAACCCTTGACCTTTTTCTCTCCCTATAACATCATATCTCAGCTCCTTAAAACCCAGCTCTTTGAGCAAACCTGTTCCACCCTTATAATGGCTCCATACATGGCTGGGTGTAAATTGTCCAATTATATTCCTACGAAGCACACTTTCTGCATTTAAGGGCGCTATATAAATGCAAGGTGTTGCTGTTTTCATCATTGTTTTCAAATCCCTCCATGGCCCCTCCCTATCTTGCTAACCTGCTCCAGCCCTACAAGCCTGTGTGATCTCTGCCCCCTCCAATTTCACCCTCTTCAGACGTCTGGTGGTCATGAAAAGTGCTATAAAGAAGCAGATCTTTCCTTCTTGCACATCTGTGATTTGAAACGCCCCACCATCGGTGGCTGTGCCTTCAGCTGCCTGGGCCCCTGCCTAAACCTCTCCGCCTCTCTCTCCTCCTTTAAGACGCCCCTTAAAACCGACCTCTTTGATCAAGCTGCCCTAACATCTCCTTCTGTGGCTCGGTGCCATATTTTGTCGTCTAACTTTCCTGTGAAGTTGCCTTGGGACGTTTTACTACATTAAAGGTGCTATATAAATACAAGTTGTTGTTGTCCCATTCTCCTGTATTTTAACATTTTCTTCTTCCAGATATTAATCCATTTTCTCCTTAAAAGCAGTCCCAGATTCTTGTTCCCCACTACTTCTGGTCGAACTTTCCATATCCCAACAACTGTCTGTGTAAACTATTCTAACCTCACCTTTCATTCATTTAGCAATGATTGTAAATATCTAGTTACTGACTCATCGACCAGTGGAAATACTTTCACAATTTACCTTTTCACAGCTCCTCATAGCTTTCAGCAATGTCTTTTTTTCCGGTTGCAGCGTTGCCGATGCTGTGTCTAAGTGCAGGGGAGCCCTGTTCTCAGCAGTGTCCCTCTGTGACTGAGTGCGTGGGCCAAAGGCCACAGGCTGCCACGATACTCATTGTGGGTGTTGGTGTATGCAATAACTGTCAGACTGAGTACTGTTTAACTCCAAGAGATATGACCTTGGCTCTGCTTTATTAAGGCCCAAAGTGACTAATATGCAAAATATCTGGCCTTTTATAGCCCAATGGCCTCCAACAGTGATGCCATCTAGTGGCTCGTGATCCCAAAAGTACATACATGACAATACCCCCCTCTGAGACATTAATACAGTCTTTTACAAATTGAGACGGTCTGGTGTTTTACGCTCCCGGGTTGACCGTCTCAGTTTAACTCCAGCCTTGGGGAAGTCTAGTCCAGGTATATTGCTGTCCCTGGTAAGTGAAGGCGAATAGGTACTGACTTGTCTGGGCTAGCGGCAAAGCAAAGAAAGCATGCTGAAGATCTATTATAGCGAAGATCTTGGCGTTTGCTGGGATTATTGACAGTATCTGCGCTGGGTTGGGAACCAGAGCGTGCAGGGGCTGGACGATAGCATTGATAGCTTGAAGGTCTTGAACTAAACGGTATTCGTTTGGTCTGCCTGGCTTAGGGACTGCCAGTATAGGAGTATTACACGGGGACTGGCATTGGACCAAAATCCCCTGTTCTACTAGCCCCTTAATCAATCGGTGGATACTAGTATTGCCTGTGACTTCAGTGGGTACTGTCGGATGGAAGGCCAGTCCACATTGCCCTGTACTGAGATTTCAATCGGATCAATAGGGATGGGTCCTCTGCCCACACATGGGGATCCACATAGTCAAGTATGTCCGAGCCAGTGTGATGCTGCAGAGTTGTTAAGACCTTCTCGGGGTTCCCGTGGAATTGGACTTTTCGGCCATGATTCACAATTTGCACATCCCGACTGGTAGGGTCAGTCTCGTCTATCGCCTGGCGCACCATAACTCCTATATCATTAGCGTGGTGAGGGGCTAATACTTCACGAATGATATGTGGTGCCACCGCTGGGGATCGTCTCCACAGATTCTTATCCATTTCCACAAAATCTGCCTTCCCTTCTGGTCCAGTCACTCTAGCCCTTAATAGGATTTCCTTCACTTCCCCTTCGTGATCCTGATAAAAGTTCTGCAGGTCCTGATTCCTTCCACTGGGATCGTAGGCTAGGGTTACGTGATAGGGTGCCTGCGGCAGGTCCAGAGACCACCACTGAGGGGTATTATACTGCCGCTTAAGGATTCCTTGTTTTACAATAATTCCATCATCTCCACACTCCAAATGCAACTGGAATTTGCAGAGGAGGTCTCTAGCCATCAAGTTACAGTCCAGATTGGTAGTGATAACAAATCGGTGTTCCACCGATTCTTCCTGGTAACCCACTTTAACCGGTTCTAACACCGGGAATGTAGATACTTGTCCCAGGAATCCTGACAGTCCCTGTGTTTCCGTGGAGGCAGGGAGTTTAAGTTTTGATTGTACAGAGGACATGAAGGCTCCCGTATCTATCAAGAAGGGTTGCCACTTATTCAGAACTTTTAACAATATCATCGGTTCGTCGTCTGGGGAGGGTCCCTGCACAATCAAGCTACGTAGTCAATACGAATAATCGGTGGACGATTGGCCAAAGGGATTGTTCTGGGAGAAGTTAGTGTAAGATCCTCGTCCTCTCCCCCCTTGCCCCCCTCCTCTTCCTCCTCTTTCTTTTTCGTGCTGACGGTAGGGACAATTTTTATTCCAATGTCCTTCTTGCCCACAATTAAAGCATTCATTTCCTCTCACCCAACCCCGACCTCTTCCCATACTAGGCCGGGGACATTAGGGCGGTCCGTAATTAGCAGGGCCCGGGCCATTTGGGTGTTTGGTATAACCGTATCCTTGTTTATCCACCCAACCCTGCACGCAATACTGCGGTTCCATCTGGTATCCCCTTGGATCGGGTTTTGGTCCTTCCACTCGAGGCGGCTCTTCCTTTCTAGTCACGTATTCAGCCTTGACCCGGGTTGGGGGCGCACCTGCCCCTCCCCCTCTCCTTTCTTTTCCTGCCAATAATATTTAACCGCCCTTTCCATCTGGGCTTTACTATTATCTGCCCAATTCATATTATTTGTCCGGATAGCGTGAGCAATCGAATAGGGCAGGCACTGAAGTAGGATAGCGCAGAATTGAGGAGAATCCTCTCCTTCCCTGAAGGCATTATTTCCTGATTGACTTCCGTATATTTCAATAAATCTTTCCATGAATTTATCGGCAGTTTCTTCTCGTTTGGGTTTAGTTTCTAATACTGCGGCCATACTGCTGGGCTTCTGAAGGGTCGTGGTGAGAGCATTAAAGATAGCGTTTAGGCGATCCTGGATATCGTTAGGGTGAGCAGTCACTAATGCATCATGGGTAGCACGTTTTAGGTGAGTTAGAAGTCGGGTATGCTCAGTTGGGCTCAAGGTTTGCTTTACCAAGGCCCACAGGTCCCTTGATTCTGCATTATAAACTGAAATAGTAGTTCGAAGATAATCTATAAATTTGATAGGTTCTTTTTTTCGATCTGGTATAAAGGCCATAAGGGCCATCATTTCATTTGGTTTCCAGGGCACATAGACATCAGGGTTTGGCATTGGTCGGACTGGGAATTGGTGTCGGGACTTTGGGATTTCTAGGTCGGAGGATGTTTCGGAGCTGTCTGACTGCTCGACCATTCCGTGTCTCGATCGGCGGGAGTGTTTGCTATGCCTTTCACAACTGGGACTGGTAGATTGACTAGAAGATTTACGGGACTGTCTGTGATGTCGAGATATAGTTCTGCCCTTCCGGGTGTGAGATCTGGTTCTCCCAGCTATATTGTCTGTGGACTGGGGATCCGAATTGCTATCAGAGGATGAGGAGTCAGTTTGGGCTTGTTGCTTCGTTGATGTGGGGTTACATTTATCTTTAACTCCTCTTGCCGGAGTGTAAGGTGGACGGGGATGGGAAGAGGACTGGGGCCAGGGGCTAAGGAGTGCAGGAGGTGCCGTTGGGCGCCGAGTCAGTGACCATTCATCAATTTCATCATCAGCCTCGGTCAACGCAAAGCCAGCCATTTGACTACGTAATCGGTCAATACCTTTCTCAGAGGTCCCAGTGGATCTCTTAGTACGTTTTCCGTGCGCGCATTCTTTTTTTAAGACATCTATGGTTTTAACATGTCCTCCTTCTGTCAATGAAAGTCCTAATTTAGTGGCGTTTTCCTGCCAACTTGACAGAAGTGATGCATCTTTTAATTTTTGACAATAATGTCGCCACGTGGCAATTAAATTCTTGTCCCTTTTCCCTCGTCCCCGTCTCCAAATCAATCCCTGTGCCTTTTTTGCTACCTCCACGCTTCTAGTGCCACCTAGGGGCCATTGGTCATCTCCTAATAATTTGTTCAGGGCTCCAGATAATTTTCTAAATTGTTCAGCTCTTTCAGGGAATTCCTCACATAACTTTTGTAGCGGACTACCCGCATCCGTGGTTTTATCTAACTGATTACCCATTTTAATCTGAACTAATTCTGCCTAACCTGAACTAATCTATCCTGAACTAATCCTATCTAAAGTGACTCTATCTCCTGCGTCGCCCCGCGGTTTGCGTCGCCACGCGATTCTGTCCAACCTGAACTAATCTAACCTGAACTAATCCTATCTAAACTGACTCTATCTCCCGTGCCGCCCCGCGGTTTGCGTCGCCGCGCGATTCTGTCTAACCTGAACTAATCTAACCTGAACTAATCCTATCTAAACTGACTCTATCTCCCGCGTCGCCTCGCGGTTCACGTCGCCGCGCGATTCTGTCTAACCTGAACTAATCTAACCTGAACTAATCCTATCTAAACTGACTCTATCTCCCGCGTCACCGCGCGATTCTGTCTAACCTGAACTAATCTAACCTGAACTAATCTCCCGCGTCGGCCCGCGGTTCGCGTCGCCGCGCGATTCTGTCTAACCTGAACTAATCTCCCGCGTCGCCCCGCGGTTCGCGTCGCCGCGCGATTCTGTCTAACCTGAACTAATCTAACCTGAACTAATCCTATCTAAACTGACTCTATCTCCCGCAACGCCCCGCGGTTCGCGTCAATGCGCGATTGCATCATCCCACGGTTCGCGCCGCTGCGCGATTGCGTCACCCCGTGGTTCACGTCGCTGCGCGATTGCGTCACCCCACAGTTCACGTCGCTGCGCGATTGCGTCACCCCGCGGTTCACGTCGCTGCGCGATTGCGTCACCCCGCGGTTCACGTCGCTGCACGATTGCGTCACCCCGCGGTTCACGTCGCTGCGCGATTGCGTCACCCCGCGGTTCGCGTCGGTCGGCCCGCGGTTCGCGTTACCTCGCAACCTCGCGTCGGCCCACGGTTCGCCTCGGTCGGCCCGCGGTTCGCGTTACCTCACAATCTTGCGTCGGCTCGCGGTTCGCGTTGGTTGGCCTGTGGTTCGCGTTACCTCGCAATCTCACGTCGGCCCGCGGTTCGCGTCGGTCGGCCCGCGGTTCGCGTTACCTCGCAATCTCATGTCACTGCGTGATCTAGCCCTATCTGGTCCTACTTTCTGCGTTTTCACGCGATTTGAATCCAATCAGTGCCTAGACGAGCCAAGTGATATACAAGGTCGACGTCATACCTGACTTGGACACTTATCCTAAGTTTTTAGAGGGTATTCACCAGATTGACCTGGATCTCGTTCAGACACTACCTGAGAACCAGTGAGTTGCTAAACTTTCCTCAGACTTTTGAAACCGGGGGAAACTGGAGCAGTATTGAAAGTATACTTACTCCAGTGACCACTTTCCCCTCGTCTCGTCCAAGGCGAGTCTGGCACTTAATTCGCAAGTTTTCGGCAGTCGTCCATTGAGATCCCACTTCTGACACCAAATGTTGATACGGATTCTTTTCCTTCAATCTGTTTCAGTGAATACACTGACGCGAACACCGATTGTGCTTTAAACAAAGCAGTCTTTATTTCTCACCGGCCGGCCAAGACTTATCAGACAGAAGGAGTACCCTCTTGATAGAGCGTACACCCTTCCTACGGACAAGTGAATTTACATTGCGAAAGCACACAGTTATACAATTTTTGGTACAAGATAACAAGATACAATTAGAGTGACATCCTAGTTCATCATATCCCCTTTTGGTCCCTTCTTTCCATTGTCCACTCATGAGCCAACATCTATAGTAGCTGTTTTTACTAAAGCTTATGCATTGTTTCTAAATGTTACAATTTTTTACTGGCATGGTTAGTAGCTCAAAACCTTGAGACAGTCTGTTAATTGTGCTGATGTTGTATTATTTGCCATCTGACATTCTCTTAGTTATTTTTCCATGGCTTATACATTTTCATAGCTTATACATTTTCATATATCCATTTTACTTATCCACAGGATAATCCATAGCGGTAACTCGTGAACTGCACCGTCATACGACACTTTAATTGTGGCATTGCCAATCACCGTTATGAGTTCTTTGGTGTACGTGCGCAACTTGGCATTGACTAGACTCAGCCTGGGCCTCACAGCCTTAGTATCCCACAGCTTGTTGAATGCCCTCTGGCTCATTATTGATTGACTCGTCCCCATGTCAAGTTCCATCGATACCGGCACTCCATTAAATTTCACATTAATCATTATCGGTTTGCTCTTAGTTAGCAAAGAGTAGAGTCCATACACTCCCTCCTCTGATATCTCGGATTGCATATCTGGATCTGCGCTAGTCTGACCATCATCCTCCACGTGGTGTGTCGCAGCACGCTTGCTCATTTGCGGACACTTGCGCTGGAGATGTCTCACTCTCAGACAGCCTTTGCAACTATATTGGTTAAATCGGCACTGGTGCCGGTGATTTCCCCCAGAACGCCAACACGGATAAATCGGATGCATTCCTGCTGGCAGACCTGGGGCAGCCAAAGATTTTGCGTATGCAGTCGGGTATGCCCTGCCATGTGCCGCTCTGCCGAACGCCAAATCAATTATATTTATAGTACTTGCCGAGTCTCGATTTTTCACTGATATCTGCTTTAGATTTCTATCCATCGTCATGCATGACTGAGCGATCGTGCTGGCCCTGTTCAAGTCCAACGTCTCCACCACCAGTAGTTTATGCAGGATCACCTCGTGGTTGATGCCAATTACAAAGCAGTCCTGCAGCATTTCTGCCAACACAGCCCCGAACTTACGCGGTCCCGCTAGACGTCTCAGGTCGGCAACGAATTCCGCCACATTCTGGCCCTCTGAGCGAACATGCATGTACAATCTGTATCTCGAGATGATGATGCCTTCGTCTAGCTTAAGGTAGTCCTGTACCAATGTACACAATTCTTCAAACATCTTCTCTGTTGGACTCACAGGCAAGAGTAGACTCTTTATCAGACCATAAATTTTTGGACCGCAAACCGTGAGGAACACTGCCCGGCGCCGATCTGCATCGCCGACCTGATCCATTTTGTTGGCCACGAAGAACTGGCTCAAACGTCTGCCCAATCTTCTCCTTCCACAAATCACTCCAACAATCCAATTGTGCTCATTTTTGCATGCAAAGGTTCTTGTTGCCTCATCGCCAACTGTTGTGTATGTGATAACTGTTAGACTGAGTACTGTTTAACTCCAAGAGGTATAACCTTGGCTCTGCTTTATTAAGGCCCAAAGTGAGTATAATACAAAATGGCTGGCCTTTTATACTTGGGCTGCACACATGTGCGTGCAGCCCAATGGCCTCCAACAGTGACGCCATCTAGTGGCTAGTGATTCCAAAAGTACATACATGACAATGGGGCAATTACATCAGGTGCTGCGCCTCACAGGCCTGGAGCGGGCCACGTGACAGCAACCTCCAATTCCGCCCTCTTCAGACATCCGGTGGCCGTGAAAGGCGACATATAAATGCAGGTCTTTCCTTCTTGCACATCTGCAACTTGAAACACCCCACAATTGGTGGCCCTGCCTTCAGCAGCCTGGGCCCCAGGCTCTGGAACTCCCTTCCTAAACCTCTCCGCAGGCTCATGCAGGAAGCACAGTAAGGTTGTAGTGGAAGAACATTCCATAATCTGTGAGAAGGAGAGCGGCCTCTGCAGTCGCGATTGAGGGTCCTGATGGTGTGTTGCTTACCTGGTGTCAGGGTAAGGGATATATATTATTCAATGTCCCAGCTTCCACAGCTCTCTGAGGCAGTGAATTCCACAGATCCACAACCCTCTGCATGCAGTTTTGGTTTCCATATTTACCAAAGGATACACTTGCTTTGGAGGCAGTTCAGAGAAGGTTCACTAGGTTGATTCCGGGGATGAGGGGGTTGACTTATGAGGAAAGGTTGAGTAGGTTGGGCCTCTACTCATTGTAATTCAGAAGAAGGAGAGGTGATCGTATCAAAATGTATAAGATTATGAGGGGGCTTGACAAGGTGGATGCAGAGAGGATGTTTCTACTGATGGGGGAGACTAGAACTAGGGGGCATAATCAGAATAAGGGGCCGCCTATTTAAAACTGAGATGAAGAGAAATTTCTTCTCTCAGAGGGTTGTAAATCTGTGGAATTCGCTGCCTCATAGAGCAATGGAAGCTGGGACATTGAATACATTTAAGACAGAGATAGACAGTTTCTTAACTGTCAGGGAAGCAGGCAGGGAAGTGGACACGAATCCAGGATCGGATCAGCCATGACCGTATTAAATGGTGGAGCAGGCTCGAGGGGCCATAGGCCTACTCCTGCTCCTATTTCTTATGTTCTTATGCTCTTATATCCCAATGGGCTGGAGAGGAATTTGGAAAGGGAGGGTGAAGATCCAGTTGTTGTGGTCCATGTCGGTACCAATGAGAGTAAAAAGCAGGACCTCACGGGTGGCAAACTGGGGATTATTACCCAAGCCACATGCTAATTGGCTAATTGGGATTGACAGGGGAACACATGGCTGAAGGAGTGGTGTGGGGAAGAAAGGTTCCATTTTCTGGGACACGGATACCAGTACTGGGACAGGAAGAAGCTGTGTGGCTAGAATCGGCTCCACTTGAACCGGGCTGGGACCAGGGTCCAGCAGAAAGGATAACGAGGGCTGTCGAAGTTCTTTAAACTAGTAAAGAGTGGGGGGGGGGGGGAGAGAGGGTCCAGGTGGAAAAATAATATCCTAACGTTAATACAAAGAGGGTGAGTGAAAAGGTCAGAGTGCAGAAGGAGATGTCGATTATATAAACACTCCGGGAACAGAAAAGGTTAGAGGATGTAATCATAAAACACCTGAGATAAATATATGTGCAGACCATCAGCAATCAAAAGTGTGAGAGATACACCTTCAGGGTATATATGCAGAGTGGGGTCAGTTACCCAAATAAGAGTTCATTATGTGACTACATGTAGCATCATGGGCCGCCCTGACCTGTGTGAGAATACCACCGCAGGTCGGGGCTATAAATAGAGCTGGAGCGCCGGGCCCTGGAGCATCGTAGCGAAGGTGCGGCGAATGAGGGTACGGGGCCCAGGGATGCCGAGGGCCCAGGGGCAGCATGGGCCAGCCCACTAGGTCCGTGCAGCAGAGCAGGTCTCCAGTCGTCTTGGTTAATCCTTGCCACTGGACCAAGACCGAGCTCTGTCAAGCCCGTGTGGTGACTGGTGTGCAACGGTCACCACACGTTAAAAAAATCCACACACAGATATCTTCCACCCCCTCAACTGGAGTTCAGGACTGGAACATCGGGTCCTTCATTGAATCATCTGTGAACTCTCGTGGAAGCAAGTCATCTTCATTCGAGGGACTGCCTGTGATGATGACATGTAGCATCAGAAATCAGAGAGAGTTCGAGGCACAAATTCAGCTTAAAGGGTATGACCTGGCTACAAACTGGGCAGGACTGGCAGCCAAATATTCCAGGCTACAGGATCTTTCGAAAGGACAGCAAACTCTGCAAAGGAGGAGGAGGAGTTATATTGATAAAGGACTGAATGTGGAAGGGTGAACAGGCAGTGGGAAGGCTTTGGGTGGAACTAAGGGAGAGTAAAGGACACAGGACTGTGATGGGAGTTATTGACAGACCTCCTGCCAGTAATAATGTAGCAAGGGGATATGGAGATCGCAGAAGCGTGCAGCAGAATGTGGTTATAATGGCAGATTTTAATTTTCAGAGACTTGGACACAAGTCAAGACAGTTTTCTGCAAAAATGGTTTCGATATTATCAAGAATGTAAGAAATAAGAGCAGGAGGAGGCCATTCGGCCCCTCGAGCCAGCTCCACCATTCAATACGATCATAACTGATCTTCAACCTCAATCCACTTTCCCGCCCGATCCCCAAATTCCTAATTCCTCGAGAGTCCAAAAATCTATCGATCTCAGCCTTGAGTATATTCAGAGAGCCAGCCTCCACAGCCCCCTGGGGCAGAGCATTCCAAAGATTCAGCGCCCTCAGAGTGACGAAATTCCTCCTCATCTCAGTCTTACATGGCCAACCCCTTATCCTGAGACTGTGACCCCCAGGTTCTAGACTCTACAGCCCGGGGGAAACAACCTCTCAGCATCTACCCTGTCAATTCCCCTCAGAATCTTTATGTTTCAATGAGATTACCTCTCATTCTTCTAAACTCTGAAGAGTATAGGCCCAATCTACTCAATCTCTCCCCATAAGACAGCCCTTTCATCCCAGGAATCAGTCTGGTGAACCTCCGTTGTACCGCCTCCAAGGCAAGTATATCCTTCCTTAGATACAGAGACCAGAACTATGTGCAGTACTCCAGGTGTGGTCTCACCAAGGCCCAGTATAATTGTAGCAAGACTTCCTTACTCTTATACTCCAACCCCCTAGCAATAAAGGACAACATGCCATTTGCCTTCCTAATTGCTGGTTGTACCTGCATACTAACTCTGTGCTTCCTGTACGAGGGACACCTATATCTCTCCGAACTCCAACATTTAATCAGTTCTCACCATTTAAATCAGTAGCAGCCCCTCCCACACCAGGGTTGGTGGGGGACAGAGTAAAACAGCAGCAGATATCAGGGTCCGACTGTCCTGCCCTGGAGAGGCGGATCCCTCATTAACATATGCAAAACAGGCTCCTGAGCTCGACCGTCTGCCTGATGTGAAAGGACTGGGGCTGGGGAAAGAGGGCAGTGAAACACAGGCGGGATCGGGGGGCATTCCATGGCGATGCTGCAAGGTCAGGAGCCCCATGGCAAGACAGGCCCAGCAATCACAGCTGCTTTCTCAGCTCATTCTGGCCAATGCTTTGGTGACAGCACTTGTTACAGACTTAATGTACAGTTTGGAGGGGAACGGGAGAGAGGGGAGGGGGAGAGGGGAGGGAAGAGAGGGGAGAGGGGCAGGGAGAGAGGGGAGGGGGAGAGGGGAGGGAAGAGAGGGGAGGGGGAGAGGGGCAGGGAGAGAGGGGAGGGGGAGAGGGGAGGGAAGAGAGGGGAGGGGGAGAGGGGTGAGGGAGGGAAGGGAGAAAGGGGAGGGGGAGAGGGGAGGGAAGAGGGAGGGGAGAGGGAGGGATGGGCGGGGAGAGAGGGGCGGGGAGAGAGGGGAGAGGGAGGGAGGGGAGAGAGGGGAGGGGAGAGAGGGGAGAGGGAGAAGGGAGAGGGGTGGGGAGAGAGGGGAGGGGGAGGGAGGGGAGAGAGTGGAGGGGGAGAGGGGAGGGGAGAGGGAGAAGGGAGAGGGGCGG
>NC_091984.1:157466952-157725269 GCF_044704955.1 Pristiophorus japonicus | reverse complement strand
AATGTATTGGGGGGAGGAGTGTGGGGGGCAGTTTGGGGTGGGGAGAGTGTGTGGGGGGGGGGAGTGTGGGGGGGGCGGAATGTGGGCAGGGGGAGTGTGGGCGGGGAGTGCTGGGGGGGAGTGTGGGGGGAGAGTGTGTGGGGGAGTGTGTGGGGGGGGTGTGTGGGGGGAGTGTGTGGGGGGGAGTGTGTGGGGGGGAGTGTGTGGGGGGGAGTGTGTGGGGGGGAGTGTGTGGGGGGGAGTGTGTGGGGGGGAGTGTGTGGGGGGGGAGTGTGTGGGGGGGAGTGTGTGGGGGGGAGTGTGTGGGGGGGAGTGTGTGGGGGGGAGTGTGTGGGGGGGAGTGTGTGGGGGGAGTGTGTGGGGGGGAGTGTGTGGGGGGGAGTGTGTGGGGGGGAGTGTGTGGGGGGGAGTGTGTGGGGGGGGAGTGTGTGAGGGGGAGTGTGTGGGGGGAAGTGTGTGGGGGAAGTGTGTGGGGGGGAGTGTGTGGGGGGGAGTGTGTGGGGGGGAGTGTGTGGGGGGGGAGTGTGTGGGGGGGAAGTGTGTGAGGGGGAGTGTGTGGGGGGAAGTGTGTGGGGGGAAGTGTGTGGGGGGGAGTGTGTGGGGGGGAGTGTGTGGGGGGGGAGTGTGTGGGGGGGGAGTGTGTGGGGGGGTGTGTGTGGGGGTTCGTGTGTGCGGGGGTGTGTGTGGGGGGGAGTGTGTGGGGAGGCAGTATTGGGGAGAGGAGTGTGGGGGGGGAGTGTGTGTGGGGGAGTGTGTGGGAGGGAGTATTGGGGGGAGGAGTGTGGGGGGAGGGGAGTGTGGGGGGGGAGTGTGTGTGGGGGTGTGTGTGGGAGGGAGTATTGGGGGGAGGAGTGTGGGGGGCGGAGTGTGTGTGGGGGAATGTGTGTAGGGGAGTGTGTGAAGGCGGAGTATTGGGGGGAGGAGTTAGGGGAGGAGGAGTGTGGGGGGGGAGTGTGTGTGGGGAGGAGTGTGTGTGGGGGAGTGTGTGAAGGGGGAGTATTGGGGAGAGGAGTTAGGGGGGAGGAGTGTGGGGGGTGGGAGTTTGTGTGGGGGAGTGTGTGGGGGGGGATGTATTGGGGGGCAGTTTGGGGTGGGGAGGAGTGTGGGGGGGCGGAATGTGGGCGGGGGGAGTGTGGGCGGGGAGTGCTGGGGGGGAGTGTGAGCAGGAGGAGTGTGAGGGGGAGTGTGGAGGGAGGAGTGTGGGCGGGAGGAGTGTGGGGTGGGAGTGTGGGGGGGGAAGTAATGTGTGGGGGGGGGAGTGTGGGCGGGGAGTGTTGGGGGGAGGAGTGTGGGCGCGGGGAGTGTGGGCGGGGGGAGTGTGGGTGGGAGCGTGGGGGTGAGTGTGTGTGTAGTGTGTGGGGGGGGGGGCGATTGTGGGGTGGGAGTGTTTCGGCAGGGGAGTGTAGAAGGAGTGTGGGATAGTGCGGGTAGTGTGGGAGAGTGCGGGGGTGTGCGAGGGAGTGTTGGAGAGTGCGGGGGAGTGCAGGGGGAGTGTGGGAGAGTGCGGGGGAGTGCGAGGGAGTGTTGGAGAGTGCGGGGGAGTGCAGGGGGAGTGTGGGAGAGTGCGGGGAATGCAGGGGGCGTGTGGGAGAGTGCGGGTGAGTGCAGGGGGAGTGTGGGAGAGTGCGGGGGAGTGCAGGGGGCGTGTGGGAGAGTGCGGGGAATGCAGGGGGAGTGTGGGAGAGTGCGGGGAATGCAGGGGGAGTGTGGGAGAGTGTGGGAGAGTGCGGGGGAGTGTGGGAGAGTGTGGGAGAGTGCGTGGGAGTGCAGGGGGAGTGTGCGAGAGTGCGGGGAATGCAGGGGGAGTGTGCAAGAGTGCGGGGAATGCAGGGGGAGTGTGCGAGAGTGCGGGGAATGCAGGGGGAGTGTGCGAGAGTGCGGGGAATGCAGGGGGAGTGTGAGAGAGTGCGGGGGAGTGCAGGGGAGTGCGGGAGAGTGCGGGGGAGTGCAGGGGAAGTGCGGGAGAGTGCGGGGAATGCAGGGGGAGTGTGGGAGAGTGCGGGGGAGTGCAGGGGGAGTGTGGGAGAGTGCGGGGGAGTGTGCGAGAGTGCGGGGAATGCAGGGGTAGTGTGAGAGAGTGCGGGGGAGTGCGGGAGAGTGCGGGGGAGTGCAGGGGAAGTGCGGGAGAGTGCGGGGAATGCAGGGGGAGTGTGGGAGAGTGCGGGGGAGTGCAGGGGGAGTGTGGGAGAGTGCGGGGGAGTGTGCGAGAGTGCGGGGAATGCAGGGGTAGTGTGAGAGAGTGCGGGGGAGTGCAGGGGGAGTGTGGGAGAGTACGTGGGAGTGCAGGGGGAGTGCGGGGAATGCAGGTGGAGTATGAGAGAGTGCGGGGGAGTGCAGGGGAGTGCGGGGGAGTGCAGGGGGAGTGTGGGAGAGTGCGGGGAATGCAGGGGGCGTGTGGGAGAGTACGGGGGAGTGCAGGGGGAGTGTGGGAGAGTGCGGGGAATGCAGGGGGAGTATGAGAGAGTACGGGGGAGTGCAGGGGAGTGCGGGGGAGTGCAGGGGGAGTGTGGGAGAGTGCGGGGAATGCAGGGGGAGTATGAGAGAGTGCGGGGGAGTGCAGGGGGAGTGTGGGAGAGTGCGAGGAATGCAGGGGGAGTATGAGAGAGTGCGGGGGGAGTGCAGGGGGAGTCTGGGAGAGTACGGGGGAGTGCAGGGGGAGTGTGGGAGAGTACGGGGGAGTGCAGGGGGAGTGTGGGAGAGTGCGGGGGAATGCAGGGGGAGTGTGAGAGAGTGCGGGGGAGTGCAGGAGAGTGCGGGGAATGCAGGGGGAGTGTGGGAGAGTGCGGGGAATGCAGGTGGAGTATGAGAGAGTGCGGGGGAGTGCAGGGGAGTGCGGGGGAGTGCAGGAGGAGTGTGGGAGAGTGCGGGGAATGCAGGGGGAGTATGAGAGAGTGCGGGGGAGTGCAGGGGGAGTGTGGGAGAGTGCGGGGAATGCAGAGGGAGTATAGTGTGGGAGAGTACGGGGGAGTGCAGGGGGAGTGTGGGAGAGTACGGGGGAGTGCAGGGGGAGTGTGGGAGAGTATGGGGGAGTGCAGGGGGAGTGTGGGAGAGTACGGGGGAGTGCAGGGGGAGTGTGGGAGGGTGCGGAGGAGTGCAGGGGGAGTGTGGGAGGGTGCGGAGGAGTGCAGGGGGAGTGTTGGAGGGTGTGTGGTGGGGGTGAGTGTCGGGGGTGAGTGTCAGGGGTGAGTGTCGGGGGTGAGTGTCGGGGGTGAGTGTCGGGGGTGAGTGTCGGGGGTGAGTGTCGGGGGTGAGTGTCGGGGGTGAGTGTCGGGGGTGAGTGTCGGGGGTGAGTGTCGGGGGTGAGTGTCGGGGGTGAGTGTCGGGGGTGAGTGTCGGCGGTGAGTGTCGGGGGTGAGTGTCGGGGGTGAGTGTCGGGGGTGAGTGTCGGGGGTGAGTGTCGGGGGTGAGTGTCGGGGGTGAGTGTCGGGGGTGGGTGTCGGGGGTGAGTGTCGGGGGTGAGTGTCGGGGGTGAGTGTCGGGGGTGAGTGTCGGGGGTGAGTGTCGGGGGTGAGTGTCGGGGGTGAGTGTCGGGGGTGAGTGTCGGGGGTGAGTGTTGGAGGGTGTGTGGTGGGGGTGAGTGTCGGGGGTGAGTGTCGGGGGTGAGTGTCGGGGGTGAGTGTCGGGGGTGAGTGTCGGGGGTGAGTGTCGGGGGTGAGTGTCGGGGGTGAGTGTCGGGGGTGAGTGTCGGGGGTGAGTGTCGGGGGTGAGTGTCGGGGGTGAGTGTCGGGGGTGAGTGTCGGGGGTGAGTGTCGGGGGTGAGTGTCGGCGGTGAGTGTGGTGGGGGGGATGTGCGGGGGGAGTGTCAAGGGGGATTGTCGAGGCGATGTGTGTGTGGGGAGCGTGGGGGGGGAGTGTGTGGGGGGGGGGGAGCGTGTGGGGGGAGCGTGTGGGAGGAGCGTGTGGGTAGTGTGTGGGGGGGAGTGTGAGGGGGGCAGTTTGGGGGGGTAGTGTGGGGGGGGGGAGTGTGGGGGGGAGTGTGTGGGGGGGAGTGTGTGGGGGGGAGTGTGTGGGGGGGAGTGTGTGGGGGGGAGTGTGTGGGGGGGAGTGTGTGGGGGGAGTGTGTGGGGGGGAGTGTGTGGGGGGGAGTGTGTGGGGGGGAGTGTGGGGGGGAGTGTGTGGGGGGGAGTGTGTGGGGGGGGAGTGTGTGGGGGGGAGTGTGTGGGGGGGGAGTGTGAGGGGGGGGAGTGTGTGGGGGGGAGTGTGGAGGTGGGGGGAGTGGAGGTGGGGGGGAGTGTATGTGGGCGGAGTGTAGGGGGGAGTGTCTGGGTGGGGAGTGTCTGGGTGGGGGGGGAGTGTCTGGGGGGGGAGTGTCTGGGGGGGGAGTGTTTGGGGGGGGTATGTCTGGGGGGGGGGGGAGTGTCTGGGGGGGGGGGGAGTGTCTGGGGTGGGAGTGTCTGTGGGGGGGGGGGGGGAGTGTCTGGGGGGGAGTGTTTGGGGAGGGGCGGGGGGGAGTGTCTGGGGGGGGGCGAAGTGTGTGGGGGAGTGTGTGGGGGAGTGTGTGGGGGTGTGTGGGGGGCAGTGTGTGGGGGGGGAGTGTGTGGGGGGGGAGTGTATGCGGGGGTGTGTGTGCGGGGGTGTGTGTGCGGGGGTGTGTGGGGGGAGACTGTGTAGGGAGGGAGTATTGGGGGGAGGAGTGTGGGGGGCGGAGTGTGTGTGGGGGAATGTGTGTGGGGGAGTGTGTGAAGGCGGAGTATTGGGGGGAGGAGTTAGGGGAGGAGGAGTGTGGGGGGGGAGTGTGTGTGGAGGAGTGTGTGTGGGGGAGTGTGTGAAGGGGGAGTTTTGGGGAGAGGAGTTAGGGGGGAGGAGTGTGGGGGGTGGGAGTTTGTGTGGGGGAGTGTGTGGGGGGGGATGTATTGGGGGGCAGTTTGGGGTGGGGAGAGTGTGGGGGGGGGGGAAGTGTGGTGGGGAGGAGTGTGGGGGGGCGGAATGTGGGCGGGGGGAGTGTGGGCGGGGAGTGCTGGGGGGGAGTGTGAGCAGGAGGAGTGTGAGGGGGAGTGTGGAGGGAGGAGTGTGGGCGGGAGGAGTGTGGGGGTGGAGTGTGGGGGGGGAGGTAATGTGTGGAGGGGGGGGGGGGAGTGTGGGCGGGGAGTGTTGGGGGGGAGGAGTGTGGGCGCGGGGAGTGTGGGCGGGGGGAGTGTGGGGGGGAGCGTGGGGGTGAGTGTGTGTGTAGTGTGTGGGGGTGAGTGTGTGTGTAGTGTGTGGGGGGGGGGGCGATTGTGGGGTGGGAGTGTTTCGGCAGGGGAGTGTAGAAGGAGTGTGGAATAGTGCGGGGTAGTGTGGGAGAGTGCGGGGGAGTGCGAGGGAGTGTTGGAGAGTGCGGGGAGTGCAGGGGGAGTGTGGGAGAGTGCGGGGGAGTGCGGGGGAGTGCGAGGGAGTGTTGGAGAGTGCGGGGGAGTGCAGGGGGAGTGTGGGAGAGTGTGGGAGAGTGCGGGGGAGTGCGGGGGAGTGCGAGGGAGTGTTGGAGAGTGCGGGGGAGTGCAGGGGGAGTGTGGGAGAGTGCGGGGAATGCAGGGGGCGTGTTGGAGAGTGCGGGTGAGTGCAGGGGGAGTGTGGGAGAGTGCGGGGGAGTGCAAGGGGAGTGTGGGAGAGTGCGGGGAATGCAGGGGGAGTGTGGGAGAGTGCGGGGAATGCAGGGGGAGTGTGGGAGAGTGTGGGAGAGTGCGGGGGAGTGTGGGAGAGTGCGGGGAATGCAGGGGGAGTGTGCAAGAGTGCGGGGAATGCAGGGGGAGTGTGCGAGAGTGCGGGGAATGCAGGGGGAGTGTGAGAGAGTGCGGGGGAGTGTAGGGGGTGTGCGGGAGAGTGCGGGGAATGCAGGGGGAGTGTGGGAGAGTGCGGGAGAGTGCGGGGGAGTGCAGGGGAAGTGCGGGAGAGTGCGGGGAATGCAGGGGGAGTGTGGGAGAGTGTGGGAGAGTGCGGGGGAGTGCAGGGGGAGTGTGGGAGAGTGCGGGGGAGTGTGCGAGAGTGCGGGGAATGCAGGGGGAGTGTGAGAGAGTGCGGGGGATTGCAGGAGAGTGCGGGGGATTGCAGGGGGAGTGCGAAGAATGCAGGTGGAGTATGAGAGAGTGCGGGGGAGTGCAGGGGAGTGCGGGGGAGTGCAGGGGGAGTGTGGGAGAGTGCGGGGAATGCAGGGGGCGTGTGGGAGAGTATAGGGGAGTGCAGGGGGAGTGTGGGAGAGTGCGGGGAATGCAGGGGGAGTATGAGAGAGTACGGGGGAGTGCAGGGGAGTGCGGGGGAGTGCAGGGGGAGTGTGGGAGAGTGCGGGGAATGCAGGGGGAGTATGAGAGAGTGCGGGGGAGTGCAGGGGGAGTGTGGGAGAGTGCGGGGAATGCAGGGGGAGTATGAGAGAGTGCGGGGGAGTGCAGGGGGAGTATGGGAGAGTACGGGGGAGTGCAGGGGGAGTGTGAGAGAGTGCGGGGGAGTGCAGGAGAGTGCGGGGAATGCAGGGGGAGTGTGGGAGAGTGCGGGGAATGCAGGTGGAGTATGAGAGAGTGCGGGGGAGTGCAGGGGAGTGCGGGGGAGTGCAGGAGGAGTGTGGGAGAGTGCGGGGAATGCAGGGGGAGTATGAGAGAGTGCGGGGGAGTGCAGGGGAGTGCGGGGGAGTGCAGGAGGAGTGTGGGAGAGTGCGGGGAATGCAGGGGGAGTATGAGAGAGTGCGGGGGAGTGCAGGGGGAGTGTGGGAGAGTGCGGGGAATGCAGGGGGAGTATAGTGTGGGAGAGTACGGGGGAGTGCAGGGGGAGTGTGGGAGAGTACGTGGGAGTGCAGGGGGAGTGTGGGAGGGTGCGGAGGAGTGCAGGGGGAGTGTGGGAGGGTGCGGAGGAGTGCAGGGGGAGTGTTGGAGGGTGTGTGGTGGGGGTGAGTGTCGGGGGTGAGTGTCAGGGGTGAGTGTCGGCAGTGAGTGTCGGGGGTGAGTGTCGGGGGTGAGTGTCGGGGGTGAGTGTCGGGGGTGAGTGTCGGGGGTGAGTGTCGGGGGTGAGTGTCGGGGGTGAGTGTCGGGGGTGAGTGTCGGGGGTGAGTGTCGGGGGTGAGTGTCGGGGGTGAGTGTCGGGGGTGAGTGTCGGCGGTGAGTGTCGGGGGTGAGTGTCGGGGGTGAGTGTCGGGGGTGGGTGTCGGGGGTGAGTGTCGGGGGTGAGTGTCGGGGGTGAGTGTCGGGGGTGAGTGTCGGGGGTGAGTGTCGGGGGTGAGTGTCGGGGGTGAGTGTCGGGGGTGAGTGTCGGGGGTGAGTGTCGGCGGTGAGTGTCGGGGGTGAGTGTCGGGGGTGAGTGTCGGGGGTGGGTGTCGGGGGTGAGTGTCGGGGGTGAGTGTCGGGGGTGAGTGTCGGGGGTGGGTGTCGGGGGTGAGTGTCGGGGGTGGGTGTCGGGGGTGGGTGTCAGGGGTGAGTGTCGGGGGTGAGTGTCAGGGGTGAGTGTCGGGGGTGGGTGTCGGGGGTGGGTGTCAGGGGTGAGTGTCGGGGGTGAGTGTCGGGGGTGAGTGTCGGCGGTGAGTGTCGGGGGTGAGTGTCGGGGGTGAGTGTCGGGGGTGAGTGTCGGGGGTGAGTGTCGGGGGTGAGTGTCGGGGGTGGGTGTCGGGGGTGGGTGTCGGCGGTGAGTGTGGTGGGGGGGATGTGCGGGGGGAGTGTCAGGGGGGATTGTCGAGGCGATGTGTGTGTGGGGAGCGTGGGGGGGAGTGTGTATAGTGTGTGGGGGGGGAGTGTGAGGGGGGCAGTTTGGGGGGGTAGTGTGAGGGGGGTGAGTGTGGGGGGGAGCGTGTGGGGGGAGCGTGTGGGAGGAGCGTGTGGGGGGAGCATGTGGGGGGAGCGTGTGTGTAGTGTGTGGGGGGGAGTGTGAGGGGGGCAGTTTGGGGGGGTAGTGTGGGGGGGGGGGGAGTGTGGGGGGAGCGTGTGGGGGGAGCGTGTGTGTAGTGTGTGGGGGGGAGTTTGGGGGCGAGTGTGTGTGTAGTGTGTGGGGGGGAAGGGGGGTGGGAGGAGTGTGGGGGGGGGCGATTGTGGGGTGGGTGTGTTTCGGCAGGGGAGTGTAGAAAGAGTGTGGGATAGTGCGGGGGAGTGTTGGAGAGTGCGGGGGAGTGTGAGAGAGTGTGGGGGAGTGCAGGGGGAGTGTGGGAGAGTGCGGGGGAGTGCAGGGAGAGTGCAGGGAGAGTGTGGGAGAGTGTGGGAGAGTGTGGGAGAGTGTGGGAGAGTGTGGGAGAGTGTGGGGGAGTGCAGGGGGAGTGTGGGAGAGTGCGGGGGAGTGCAGGGAGAGTGCAGGGAGAGTGTGGGAGAGTGTGGGAGAGTGTGGGAGAGTGTGGGAGAGTGTGGGAGAGTGCGGAGGAGTGCAGTGGGAGTGTGAGAGAGTGCGTGGGAGTGTGGGAGATTGTTGAGGAGTGCAGGGGGAGTGTGTGTGGGGGTGGGGAGGAATGCAGGGGGAGTGCGGGGGAGTGTGGGAGAGTGCGGAGGAGTGCAGGGGGAGTGCAGGGGGAGTGTGGGAGAGTGCAGGGGAGTGCAGGTGGAGTGTGGGAGAGTGTGGGAGAGTGTGGGGGAGTGCAGGGGGAGTGCAGGGGGAGTGTGGGAAAGTGCGGAGGAGT
Organism: Pristiophorus japonicus; assembly: GCF_044704955.1. Taxonomy (NCBI): domain Eukaryota; kingdom Metazoa; phylum Chordata; class Chondrichthyes; family Pristiophoridae; genus Pristiophorus; species Pristiophorus japonicus. The sequence goes on along the minus strand of NC_091984.1, from coordinate 157,716,712 downwards.
GCAGAGGGAGTGTGGGAGAGTGCGGAGGAGTGCAGGGGGAGTGTGGGAGAGTGCGGGGGAGTGCAGGGGGAGTGTGGGAGAGTGCGGGGGAGTGCAGGTGGAGTGTGGGAGAGTGCGGGTGAGTGCAGGTGGAGTGTGGGAGAGTGCGGGTGAGTGCAGGTGGAGTGTGGGAGAGTGCGGGGGAGTGCAGGGGGAGTGTGGGAGAGTGCGGGTGAGTGCAGGTGGAGTGTGGGAGAATGCGGGGGAGTGCAGGGGGAGTGTGGGAGGGTGCGGAGGAGTGCAGGGGGAGTGTGGGAGGGTGCGGAGGAGTGCAGGGGGAGTGTGGGAGAGTGCAGGGGAGTGCAGGTGGAGTGTGGGAGAGTGCGGGGGAGTGCAGGGAGAGTGCAGGGAGAGTGCAGGGGAAGTGCAGGGGGAGTGCAGGGGGAGTGCAGGTGGATTGTGGGAAAGTGCGGAGGAGTGCAGAGGGAGTGTGGGAGAGTGCGGAGGAGTGCAGGGGGAGTGTGGGAGAGTGTGGGTGAGTGCGGAGGAGTGCAGGGGGAGTGTGGGAGAGTGCGGAGGAGTGCAGGGGGAGTGTGGGAGAGTGCGGGGGAGTGCAGGTGGAGTGTGGGAGAGTGCGGGTGAGTGCAGGTGGAGTGTGGGAGAGTGCGGGTGAGTGCAGGTGGAGTGTGGGAGAGTGCGGGGGAGTGCAGGGGGAGTGTGGGAGGGTGCGGAGGAGTGCAGGGGGAGTGTGGGAGAGTGCGGGTGAGTGCAGGTGGAGTGTGGGAGAATGCGGGGGAGTGCAGGGGGAGTGTGGGAGGGTGCGGAGGAGTGCAGGGGGAGTGTGGGAGAGTGCAGGGGAGTGCAGGTGGAGTGTGGGAGAGTGCGGGGGAGTGCAGGGAGAGTGCAGGGGGAGTGCAGGGGGAGTGCAGGGGGAGTGCAGGTGGATTGTGGGAAAGTGCGGAGGAGTGCAGAGGGAGTGTGGGTGAGTGCGGAGGAGTGCAGGGGGAGTGTGGGAGAGTGCGGAGGAGTGCAGGGGGAGTGTGGGAGAGTGCGGGGGAGTCCAGGGGGAGTGTGGGAGAGTGCGGGGGAGTCCAGGGGGAGTGTGGGAGAGTGCGGAGGAGTGCAGGGGGAGTGTGGGAGAGTGCGGAGGAGTGCAGGGGGAGTGTGGGAGTGTATCTGGGGGTGGGGAGGAATGCAGGGGGAGTGTGGGAGGGTGTGGGGGTGGGGATGAATGCAGGGGGAGTGTGGGGGAGTGCATTCGACACGGCTCCACGCAGCTGACTGTTAACTGAGACAACCTACTGACGTGCTCAGGGAATATATACCGAAAGTGCTGGAAATACTCAGCCAGTCAGGCAGCAACTGTGGAGAGAATGAGAATTAACCTTTCAACCCGATGACCTTTGATCCCTCCATGGCTATGAGATATGTTCGGAGTATGAGACACAGACTTGCGATGGTGGGATGTACGTCAATGCGTCTACAGTGTCCAGGGATCTGTTCTGGGGCCCCAGCTTTTCCCTACATGTATAAATGACTGAGACACAGCACTGGAGAGCTCTATATGCAACGTACTCAGCACACTGCTGGCACCGTATGTAGGGTAGCTGCGAGCAGAAAGTTGCAAAGGTACATTGGGAGATTCAGTGAGTGGACTAAACTAGCAGATAGGGTTCAGTGTGGGGAAATGTGTGGAGCCAAGAGAGATAGATCGGAGTATATTCTAAATGGCAACAAGCTTGGAACTGTGGGGGTGCAAAGAGATTTAGAGATATCAGTACAGAAATCCATTGTCCCATCAAACACTCCCAGGGCAGGTACAGGGGGTTAGATAGAGTAAAGCTCCCTCTACATTGTCCCATCAAACACTCCCAGGCAGGTACGGCACGGGGTTAGATACAGAGTAAAGCTCCCTCTACACTGTCCCATCCAACACTCCCAGGGCAGGTACAGCATGGGTAGATACAGAGTAAAGCTCCCTCTACACTTTCCCATCAATCACTCCCAGGGCAGGTACAGCGGGTTCGATACAGAGTAAAGCTCCCTCTACACTGTCCCATCAAACACTCCCAGGCAGGTACAGGGGGTTAGATATAGAGCAAAGCTCCCTCTACGCTATCCCATCAAACTCTCCCAGTGCAGGTACAGCACAGGGTTAGATACAGAGTAAAGCTCCCTCTACACTGTCCCATCCAACACTCCCAGGGCAGGTACAGCATGGGATAGATACAGAGTAAAGCTCCCTCTACACTTTCCCATCAAACACTCCCAGGGCAGGTACAGCGGGTTCGATACAGAGTAAAGCTCCCTCTACACTGTCCCATCAAACACTCCCAGGGCAGGTACAGCACGGGGTTAGATACAGAGTAAAGCTCCCTCTACACTGTCCCATCAAACACTCCCAGGGCAGGTACAGCACGGGTTAGATACAGAGTAAAGCTCCCTCTACACTGTCCCATCAAACACTCCCAGGGCAGGTACAGCACAGGTTAGATACAGAGCAAAGCTCCCTCTACACTGTCCCATCAAACACTCCCAGGGCAGGTACAGCACAGGTTAGATACAGAGCAAAGCTCCCTCTACACTGTCCCATCAAACACTCCCAGGGCAGGTACAGCACGGGTTAGATACAGAGTAAAGCTCCCTCTGCACTGTCCCATCAAACACTCCCAGGCAGGTACAGCACGGGTTAGATACAGAGCAAAGCTCCCTCTACACTGTCCCATCAAACACTTCCAGGGCAGGTACAGCACGGGTTAGATATAGAGTAAAGCTCCCTCTACACTGTCCCATCAAACACTCCCAGGGCAGGTACAGCACGGGTTAGATACAGAGCAAAGCGCCCTCCAACCTGTGATAAACCAAATTGAATGGTGGATTGTTCCGGAATGGATAATTTGGGAGACCCTTCAATAAAAGCACAGGTTGAATGTGGAGCAGTGCATGAGAAAACGTAGAAATTCACGGAGATTCATGAAAATATAGTTTGGCAATTCAATCACCCGGGAATACACGCACATTCATGCAGGATGATTTCAGCGCACGGGAATACATGCACATATTCACAGACACACACTGAACGGTGAGAATCTGGCACATATCAATGGCTGTGCATGAGAGTGCCTCCAAACTGAGCTGGGTGTCTAGCACACTGTCACTCAGAGCTGTCGGTGGCTCCTCTACCTTATACACACACACACATACACGTGTACGGACTCACACGCGTGTAGACAGGCCCTTTACCTGTGGTGAAGCCAGCAGTCACGGGCCGGCTCTGACCATATTCATGGATGCCGCTGACTGACACCTGGTACTGTGAGGCGGGTCTCAGGTTCTGCAGGGAGTACTGGCTCAGTGTGGGCTGCAGTCTCAGGGTGGTCTTCTCACTCATCCCACTGGCTAGTCCATACGACAGCAAGATGTGGTCGACATGGGCTCTCGGAGGTGCCCATTCCACGAAGGCGAAAGTATCAGCCACCTCCCTGATGGTGATCTGGTTGGGTCCGTCAATCACTGAACAGGGAAAGAAACGGAGATGTGTATCCAACACTACATACATGTGCCCCACAATCCCCAAGCCCCAGCCCATGGGAGACAAACTTGCTCTGCGACTGGCTCCACACAGAGCACTGGTCTTCTCAGCATGTGGACGCCTCTGGCTCGGCCGGCATTCACTCCCCTTGCTCGCTATCCTGAGACAGAGGTGGTGGGCCGTCCTGAACCGCTTGTGGCGGTTTGATACAACTGACTGACTGCTTCAGCCATCAGTTGTATGTTGGTGTGGGACTGGATTGAAACATCGGCCCAGACTGGGTAAGGCCATCAGCTTTCCTTCCCCGAAGGACCTCACTGAACCAGTTGGGTTTTTATGCCAATCAGACAGCTTCATGGCCACTTTCACTGAGACCAGCTTCTTATTTCCAGATTTTTAAAACAGATTTGAAATTCTCAAACTGCCCCCGGTGGAATGTGAACTCGTGTTGTGGGGATAATGTGTCCAGTCAGTAAACCACGCCGCCATCACCCCCAGGGAAGGTACTGCATTTCATCAAGGGATCATCAAATGGGTCATTTTGTCACGTTGTTATTTTGCTTAAAACCTTAATGCGGACATTAGAAATTTCAATTAATGAGACAAATGGTACAGTACAGGAGGAGGCCATTGGGCCCACCGAGCCCGTGCTGTGCCGGCTCTGTGAGGGAGCGATCCAATCAGTCGCACTCCCTCCGCTCTGCCCCCACAGCCCGGCACATTTTACTTTTCAACTATTTATCCAATTCTGTTTTGAAAAGTTACTATTCATCTGCTTCCCGCGCCCTTTCAGTCAGTGCGTTCCTGATCACAACAACTCGCTGCGTGAAAGCATTCTCATCGCGCCTGACACGCCCCCTGGGGGTGGGCTGTGGTACTGGCGATGCCGATGTGGCCATCCTTCAATGCTCTCTCGACCTGACTGTGCCACCACCGACCGTGCTGTTCCTTCTGGAATCTGCTACCTGAGGGCTCCATGCGCCAATCCCCCACCTGCCCCTCACGGCAGCCCTTCTCCCATCGCTTGCAGGTGACAGTCCGAGTGGCAGCACAGGCGCCAGGCAGGACAGACGTCGCAGAGGCCAGCATCACAGTCGTGTCGACAGAAGCCCTCCGATGTAAAGTCATAGCAGGGAGGACATTGCATCCTAGGCTCGGCAACCTCCGGTGCCACCTCTCCGGGGGGCGAGTCCGCACCGGACTTCTGCCGACGATGCCGTTGACGTTGCGGCTAATGAACGAAGGATGGAGGCCATTCATTCCCAGATGTTGGGGGCACCGGCAAGGGTGCCCGAGAGCCTGTTGGAAGTGGTGATGAGCGTGGAGGAGTCCGCCACCAGCATTGCGCATTCCATGGGGACCATCATTGCCAGTGTGCAGGCGATGCTGGGCGCTCAGAGAGACCGTGTGGGTCCAGCTGTCATGCTGCAATCTGTCGGTAATGTGGCAGCTGCCATTACAACACAGGCTCGAGGGAACGAGAGCATCGGTGCTGGATTGGAGAGGATGGCCGCAGCCCTGGAAGCTCAGAATGCTCTAATACTCCCTGGGCAACAGACAATGGAGCATCTAACTGCTGCCACGGAGCTTCTTACTGCTGCCACTGAGCTTCTTACTGCTGCCATGTCTGCTGGCTTTGAGATTCTGGCTGCTCTCATACGTGTGCCACGGGGGACCTCCAGTGCAACCCCACAGTACCGACCTGAGCTCCCGCAGCTTACTGGTGGTAATGTGCCTCCCCCAGGGAGTGACTCAGGCTCCTCGGGCCAGCATACCGATGATGCGCTCCCTCAGGATCGCAGCATTCCTGGCCACAGACCTGTCACTCCGCTGGTGCCTCCATGCATGGCCCCTCCTGAGCCAAGCCGGACTGAACCCTCCCAGGAGGGTCCTACCTAGTCCGCACCCAGCCCTTCCAGGCCCAAAGCTGGTCGAGGGCGTCCCACAAGGACATCTGTAGGTCCTAGACAACAACCACAGCAGCTGTCCCAGACTCAGGAGGCAGCCACAGGGGAGACACTGAGGCGTGGTGTTAGGGTAGGTGTAAGAGGTGGAGGAGGGGGAGGAGGGAGGAGGGAGGGGGGAGGGGGGAGGAAACATAATCCCGTCCACACATGAGCCTACAGCTCCCATGTTCAATGGCCATCACAGTCAGGGCCTTCCCACACAATTGCCCACTCCCAAATGAAACACCTGGCCAGATGTATGTGCCAAAAATAAAGCTTTATCAAATGCACCAGGGCAAAAAATTATTATTTTTGGTGGTTGATTGCAGTATTTTCTGTTTCCGTTCTGTTTTGCACGGACTTTGATCATTTGATAAAGCTTCATTTGTGGTGGGGGCAGGGGGGGGGGTCCGTGTACCCGACCCGCCTCCTGACGCCATCTCCCTACTGGACACCCTCTCCACCGGCCCACCGGCAGGTCTGCACATATCTGGATGTTGGTCAGCCATGGCTGCTGTCTCCCTTGCCCGCTGCCTCTCCGCACATTGCTGATGGCGACACCTTCTCCTGCGTGCTGCCATGTGTCTCACTTACCCCGGCCAACACTGACCTCCTCCCCTCGCTCCCCTCCCGACTCTCCCCCTCCCCTCTCCCGTCTCCCCTCACTCTCCCTTCTCCCGTCTCCCCTCACTCTCCCTTCCCTCTCACCCCCTCCCCTTTCTCCTCTCCCCCTCTCCTCTCACGCCTCTCCCCATCCCTCTCTCCCTCCCCTCTCCCCCTCCCTCTCTCCTCCCTTCCCTCTATCCCTCTTCCACCCCTCTCTCTCCCTCCCCACTCTCCCCCCTCCCCACTCTCACCCCTCCCCACTCTCACCCCTCCCCCTCTCTCTCTCTCTCTCTCCCCTTCCCCCTCTCCCCCTCCCCACTTCCCCTCCCCGTCTCCTCTATCCCCTCTCACCTCCATTAAATTTAAAACCCGCTTAAAATATCGCAGCAGTTCACTGACCTCATGTTCTAACCTTCTGGAAAACATCATATTTTCGCCAAATATAAACCTCATCGGCACCAAAACACACATGCTCATCAATGTTAAAATTACCCCGTGTGTCTGTGTAACTGTACCTCAGTGAGAGTCAGTGTGTGTGGGACCCGTACCCCAGTGAAAATCAGTGTGTGTAGGACCGTACCCCAGTGAAAATCAGTGTGTGTGGGACCCATACCCCAGTGAGATCGGCGTGTGTGGGACCCGTATCCCAAAGAGAGTCTGTGTGTGTGGGACCCATACCCCAGTGAGATCAGTGTGTGTGGAACCCGTACCGAGTGAGAGTCAGTGTGTATGGGACACATACCTCAGTGAGAGTCAGTGTGTGTGGGACACATACCCCAGTGAGAGTCAGTGTGTGTGGGACCCATACCCCAGTGAGAGTCAGCGTTTGTGGGACCCGCACCTCAGTGAGAGATAGTGTGTGTGGGACCCATACCGCAGTGAGAGTCAGTGTGTGTGGGACCCGTACCCCAGTGAGAGTCAGTGTGTGTGGGACTGTACCCCAGTGAGAGTCAGTGTGTGTGGGATCCATACCACAGTGAGAGTCAGTGTGTGTGGGATATGGACCCCAGTGAGAGTCAATGTGTGTGTGACCCATACCCCAGTGAGAGTCAGTGTGTGTGTGACCCATACCCCAGTGAGAGTCAGTGTGTGTAGGACTCGTATCCCAGTGAGAGTCAGTTTGTGTGGGACTGCACCCCAGTGAGAGTCAGTGTGTGTGGGACCCGTACCACAGTGAGAGACAATGTGTGTGGGACCTGTACCCCAGTGAGAGTCAGTGTGTGTGGAAGCCCGTACCCAGTGAGTGTCAGTATGTGTGGGACCCGTATGCCAGTGAGAGTCAGTGTGTGTGGCATCCGTACCTCAGTGAGAGTCAGTGTGTGTGGGACCCATACCCAAGTGAGAGTCTGTGTGTGGGAGCCGCACCCCAAATAGTGTCAGTGATGTGGGACCCTTACCACAGTGAGAGTCAGTGTGAATGGGACCGTACCCCAGTGAGTCAGTGTGTGTGGGACTGTGCCCCAGTAAGAGTCAGTGTGTGTGGGACTGTACTCCAGGGAGAGTCAGTGTGCATGGGACTGTACCCCAGGGAGAGTCAGTGTGTGTGTGACTGTACCCCAGTGAGAGTCAGTGTGTATGGGACTGTACCCCAGTGAGTCAGTGTGTGTGGGACTGTGCCCCAGTAAGAGTCAGTGTGTGTGGGACTGTACCCCAGTGAGAGTCAGTGTGTGTGGGACAATACACGAGTGAGTGTCAGTGTGTGTGGGACCCGTACCCCAGTGAGAGTCACGGTGTGTGTGACCCGTACCCCAGTGAGAGCAAGTGTGTGGGACACGTACCCCAGTGAGTCAATGTGTGTGGGATCCATACCCCAGTGTGAATCAGTGTGTGTGTTGAATCCACACCTCAGTGAGAGACAGTGTGTGTGGGACACGTACCCCAGTGAGAGTCAGTGTGTGTGGGACCCGTTTCCCTGTCAGTCTGTTTGTGTGGGACTGTACCCCAGTGAGAGTCAGTGTGTGTGGGACCCGTACCACAGTGAGAGAGAGTCAGTGTGTGTGGCACCCGTACCCCAGTGAGAGTTAGTGTGTGGGACTGTACCCTAGTGATAGTCATTGTGTGAGGGAAACGTACCCGAGTGAGAGTCAGTGTGTGTGGGACCCGTACCCGAGTGAGAATCAATGTTTGTGGGACCCGTACCCTAGTGAGAGCCAGTGTGTGTGGCATCTGAACCTCATGAGAGTCAGTGTGTGTGGGACCCATACCCCAAATAGAGTCAGTGATGTGGGACCCTTACCACAGTGAGAGTCAGTGTGAATGGGACCGTACCCCAGTGAGAGTTTGTGTGTGTGGGAGCCGTACCCCAATGAGAGTCGATGTGTGGGACCCGTACCCCAGTGAGAATCAGTGTGTATGAGCCCCCAACCAAGTGAGAGTTAGTGTTTGTGGGACCCGTACCCCAGTGAGAGTTGGTGCGTAGGACCCATACCCCAGTGAGTATCAGTGCGTGTGGGATCCGTACCCCAGTCAGAGTCAGTGGTTTTGGGACCCATACCCAGTGAGAGTTGGTGCGTAGGACCCATACCCCAGTGAGTATCAGTGCGTGTGGGACCCGTACCCCAGTCAGAGTCAGTGGTTTTGGGACCCATACCCAGTGAGAGTCAGCTTGTGTGGGATCCATACCACAGTGAGAGTCAGTGTGTGTGGGACTGTACCCCAGTGAGAGTCAATGTGTGTGGGACCGGTAGCCCAGTGAGAGTCAGTGTGTGTAGGACTCGTATCCCAGTGAGAGTCAGTGTGTGTGGGACCCATACCCCAGTGAGAGTCAGTGTGTGTAGGACCCATACCCCAGTGAGAGTCAGTGTGTGTGGGACTGTACCCCAGTGAGTGTCAGTGTGTGTGGGAGGTACCCCAGTGAGAGTCAGTGTGTGTGGCATCCGTACCTCAGTGAGAGTCTGTGTGTGTGTGGGACCCATACCCAAGTGAGAGTCTGTGTGTGTGGGAGCCGGACCCCAAATAGAGTCTGTAATGTGGGACCCTTACCACAGTGAGAGTCAGTGTGAATGGGACCGTACCCCAGTGAGTCAGTGTGTGTGGGACTGTGCCCCAGTAAGAGTCAGTGTGTGTGGGACTGTACTCCAGGGAGAATCAGTGTGTATGAGCCCCCAACCAAGTGAGAGTTAGTGTTTGTGGGACCCGTACCCCAGTGAGAGCTGGTGTGTGTGGGACCCATACCACAGTGAGAGTTGGTGCATAGGACCCATACCCCAGTGAGTATCAGTGCGTGTGGGACCCGTACCCCAGTCAGAGTCAGTGGTTTTGGGACCCATACCCAGTGAGAGTCAGCTTGTGTGGGATCCATACCACAGTGAGAGTCAGTGTGTGTGGGACTGTACCCCAGTGAGAGTCAATGTGTGTGGGACCGGTCGCCCAGTGAGAGTCAATGTGTGTAGGACTCGTATCCCAGTGAGAGTCAGTGTGTGTGGGACCCATACCCCAGTGAGAGTCAGTATGTGTAGGACCCATACCCCAGTGAGAGTCAGTGTGTATGAGACCTGTACCTCAGTGAGAGTCAGTGTGTGTTGGACCCGTACCCCAGTGAGAACCAGTGTGTAGGGACCCGTGACCCAGTGAGAGTCAGTGTGAGTGGGACCCGTACCACAGTGAGAGGCAATGTGTGTGGGACCCGTACCCCAGTGAGTGTCAGTATGTGTGGGACCCGTATGCCAGTGAGAGTCAGTGTGTGTGGCATCCGTACCTCAGTGAGAGTCAGTGTGTGTGGGACCCATACCCAAGTGAGAGTCTGTGTGTGTGGGAGCCGGACCCCAAATAGAGTCTGTAATGTGGGAACCTTACCACAGTGAGAGTCAGTGTGAATGGGACCGTACCCCAGTGAGAGTCTGTGTGTGTGGGGGCCGTACCCCAATGAGAGTCAGAGTGTGTGAGCCCCTTACCCAGTAAGAGTCAGTGTGTGTGAGACTGTACTCCAGTTAGTGTGTGTGGGATCCGTACCCCAGTGAGTCAGTGTGTGTGGGACTGTACACCAGTGAGGGTCAGTGTGTATGGGACTGTATCCCAGTTAATCAGTGTGTGTGGGACTGCACCCCAGTGAGAGTCAGTGTGTGTGGGACTGTACTCAAGTGAGAGCAGTGTGTATAGGACTGTACCCCAGTGAGAGTCAGTGTGTGTGGAACAATACACGAGTGAGTGTCAGTGTGTGTGGGATCCATACCCCAGTGTGAGTCAGTGTGTGTGTGGGATCCACACCTCAGTGAGAGACAGTGTGTGTCGGACACGTACCCCAGTGAGAGTCTGTGTGTTTGGGACCCGTTTCCCAGTCAGAGTCTGTTTGTGTGGGACTGTACCCGAGTGAGAATCAGTGTGTGTGGGACCCGTACCCCAGTGAGAGTCAGTGTGTGTGGGACCCGTACCCCAGTGAGATTCAGTGTGTGTGGGACCCATACCCCAGTGAGAGTTGGTGTGTGTGGTACACATAACACAGTGAGAGTTGGTGCGCAGGACCCGTACCCCAGTGAGAGTCAGTGTGTGTGAGACCCGTACCACAGTGAGATCAGTGTGTGTGAGCCCCTATCCCAGTGAGATCAGTGTGTGTGAGCCCCTATCCCAGTGAGATTCAGTGTGTGTGGGACTGTACCCCAGTGAGAGTCAGTGTGTGTGGGACTGTACCCCAGTGAGTCAGTGTGTGTGGAACTTTACCCCAGGGTGAGTCATTGTGTGTGGGAATGTACCCCAGGGTGATAAAGTGTGTGTGGGACTGTAACCCAGGGTGAGTCAGGGTGTGTGGGAATGTACACCAGGGTGAGACAGTGTGTGTGGGACTGTACCCCTATGAGAGTCAGTGTGTGTGGTCCCGTACCACAGTGAGAGTCAGTGTCTGTGGGAACCGTACCACAGTGAGAGATAGTGTGTGTGGGACTGTACCCCAGTGAGAGCCAGTTTGTGTGGGACCCATACCCCAGTGAGAGTCAGTGTGTGTGGGACCCATACCCCAGTGAGAGTCAGTGTGTGTGGGACTGTACCCCAGTAAGAATCAGTGTGTGTGTGTGAGACCCATACCCAAGTGAGAGCAAGTGTGTGGGATACGGACCCCAGTGAGAGTAAGTGTGTGTGGGATCCACACCTCATTGAGAGTCAGTGTGTGTGGGACACGTACCCCAGTGAGAGTCATTGTGTGTGGGACTGAACGCCAGTGAGATTGAGTGTGTGTGGGACTGTATCCCAGTGAGAGTCATGTGTGTGGGACCCGTACCCCAGTGAGAGTAAGTGTTTGTGTGACACGTAACCCAGTGAGAGTCAGTGTGTGAGACCCGTACCCCAGTGAGAGTCAGTGCGTGTGGCACTGTACCCCAGTCAGAGTCAGTGTGTGGGACTCATACCCCAGTGACAGTCAGTGTGTGTGAGACCCGTACAACACTGAGAGTCAGTGTGTGTGGGACCCATATGCCAGAGAGAGTCAGTGTGTGTGGGACCCGTACCCCAGTGAGAGTCAGTGTGTGTGCGCCCGTATGCCAGTAACAGTTGGTGTGTGTGGGAACCGTACCACAGTCAGAGTCGGTATGTGTTTGACCCGTACCCCAGTGAGAGACAGTGTGTGTTGGACCCGTATCCCAGTGAGTGTCAGTATGCGTGGAATCCGTACCCCAGTGAGAGTCAGTGTGTGTGAGCCCCTAACCCAGTGAGAGTCAGTGCGTGTGGAACCCATACCCCAGTGAGAGTAGGTGTGTGTGGGACCCATTCCACAGTGAGAGTTGGTGTGTGGGACAGGTACCCCAATGCGAGTCAGTGTGTGTGGGACCCGTACCCCAGTGAGAGTCAGTGTGTGTGAGACCCGTACCCCAGTGAGAGTCAGTGTGTGTGGGACCCGTACCCCAGTGAACGTCAGTGTGTGTGGGACCCGTACCCCAGTGAGAGTCAGTGTGTGTGAGACCCGTACCCCAGTGAGAGTCAGTGTGTGTGGGACCCGTACCAGAGTGAGAGTCTGTGTGTGTGTGAGACGTAGCCCAATGAGAGTCGGTGTGTGAGACCCGTAAACCAGTGAGTGTCAGTCTGTGTGGGGCTCGTACCCCAGCGAGATTCAGTGTGTGGCACGCATACCCCAGTGAGAATCAGTGTGTGTGAGCCCCTAACCCAGTGAGTGTCAGTGTGTGTGGGACCCGTACCCCAGTGAGAGTTGGTGTGTGTGGGACCCATACCACAGTGAGAGTGGGTGCATAGGACCCATACCCCAGTGAGTATCAGTGTGTGTTGGACCTGTACCCCAGTGAGAGTCAGTGTGTGTGAATGTACTCCAGTGAGTCAGTGTGTGTGGGACCCGTACTGCAGTGAGAGTCAGTGTGTGTGGGACTCTACCCCAGTGGGAGTCAGTGCGTGTTGGACTGTACCCCAGTCAGAGTTAGTGTGTGGGATTCGTACCCCAGTGAGTCAGTGTGTATGAGAACTGTACACCACTGAGAGTCAGTAGTTGTGGGACCCATACCCCAGTGAGAGTCTGTGTGTGTGGGAGCCGTACCCCCATGAGAGTCGGTGTGTGGGACCCGTACCCCAGTGAGAGTCAGTGTGTGTGGGACCCGTACCCCAGTGAGAGTAGCTGTGTGTGGGACTGTACCCCAGTTAGTGTGTGTGGGTCCCGTAACCCAGTGAGAGTCAGTGTGTGGGGCTGTATCCCAGTGAGAATCAGTGTGTGTGGGAGCTATACCGCAGTGAAAGTCAGTGTGTGTGGGACCCGTACCCCAGTGAGAGTCAGTGTGTGTGGGACCCGTACCCCAGTGAGAGTTAGTGTGTGTGGGACTGTACCCCAGTTAGTGTGTGTGGGTCCCATAACCCAGTGAGAGTCAGTGTGTGGGGTTGTATCCCAATGAGAATAAGTGTGTGTGGGACCCGTACCCCAGTGAGAGTCAGTGTGTGTGGGACCCGTACCCCAGTGAGAGTCAGTGTGTGTGAGCTCCTAACCCAGTGAGAGTCAGTGTGTGTGGGACTCGTACCCCAGTGAGAGTCAGTGTGTGTGGGACGCATACCAAAGTGAGAGTTGGTGTGTGGGACCTGTACCCCAGTGAGTATCAGTGTGTGTGGGACCCGTACCCCTGTGACAGTCAGTGAGTGTCGGACCCATATCCCAGTGAGAGTCAGAGTGTGTGGGACCCGTACCCCAGTGAGAGTGTGTGTGTTTGTGAGACGTAGCCCAATGAGAGTTGGTGTGTGGGACCCGTACCCCAGTGAGTGTTAGTGTGTGGGACCTGTACCCCAGTGGGAGTCAGTGTGTGTGAGACCTGTACACCAGTGAGAATCAGTGTGTGTGGGAACCGTAACCGAGTGAGAGTCAGTGTGTGGGGCTGTATCCCAGTGCGAATCAGTTTGTCCGGGACCCGTACCCCTGTGATAGTCAGTGTGTGTGGGACCTGTACCAGAGTGAGAGTCTGTGTGTATGTGAGACGTAGCCCAATGAGAGTCAGTGTGTGAGACCAGTAAACCAGTGAGTGTCAGTCTGTGTGGGACTCGTACCCCAGCGAGATTCAGTGTGTGGCACGCGTACCCCAGTGAGAGTCAGTGTGTGTGAGCCCCTAACCCAGTGAGAGTCAGTGTGTGTAGGACGCGTACCCCAGTGAGAGTTGGTGTGTATGGGACCCATACCACAGTGAGAGTTGGTGCGTAGGATCCGTTGCCCAGTGTGTATCAGTCTATGTGGGACTCGTACCCCTGTGAGAGTCAGTGTGTGTGAAACCCATACCGCAGTGAGATCAGTGAGTGTGGGACCCATACCCCAATGAGAGTCAGTGTGTGTCAGACTCGTACCCCAGTGAGATCAGTGTTTGTGGTACCCGTACTCCAGTGAGAGTCAGTGTGTGTGGGACCCGTAGCCCAGTGAGAGTCAGTGTGTGTGAGACCCGTATCCCAGTGAGATCAATGTGTGAGCGACCCGTACCCCATTGAGAGTCAGTGTGTGTGGGACCCGTAACATAGTGAGAGTCAGTGTGTGTGGGACCCGTAACACAGTGAGAGATAGTGTGTGTGGGACTCGTACCACAGTGAGAGATAGTGTGTGTAGGACTGTACCCCGGTGAGAGTCAGTGTGTGTGGGACCCGAACCCCAGTGAGAGTCAGTGTGTGTGGGACTGTACCCCAGTGAGTGTCAGTGTATGTGGAACTGCAAACCAGTGAGTGTCAGTGTGTGTGGGATCCGTACCCCAGTGAGATCAGTGTGTGTGTTATCCGTACGCCAGTGAGAGTCAGTGTGTGTGGGACCCGTAGCCCAGTGACAGTCAGTGTGTGTGAGACAGGTACCCCAGTGAAAGTCAGTCTGTGTGAGACCTGTACCCCAGTGAGATCATGTGTGTGTGGGACCCATACCCCAGTGAGAGTCAGTGTGTGTGGGACCCGTACCACAGTGAGAGTCAGTGTGTGTGGGACCCATACCCCAGTGAGAGTCAGTGTGTGTGGGACCCGTACCACAGTGAGAGTCAGTGTGCGTGGGACCCGTACCACAGTGAGAGTCAGTGTGTGTGGGAATGTACTCCAATGAGAGTCAGTGTGTGTGGGACTGTAACCCAGTGAGAGTCAGTGTGTGTGGGACCCGTACCCCAGTGAGAGTCAGTGTGTGAGGGACTGTACCCCAATGAGTGTCAGTGTATGTGGGACTGTACCCCAGTGAGTGATGTGTGTGTGGGACCCATACCCCAGTGAGAGTCAGTGTGTGTGGGACTCGTACCCCAGTGAGAGTCACTGTGTGTGGGACTCGTACCCCAGTGAGAGTCACTGTGTGTGGGACGCATGCCCCAGTGAGAGTCACTGTGTGTGGGACCCGTACCCCAGTGAGAGTCACTGTGTGTGGGACTGTACCCCATTGAGAGTCACTGTGTGTGGGACGCATACCACAGTGAGAGTTGGTGTGTGGGACCTGTACCCCAGTGAGTATCAGTGTGTGTGGGACCCGTACGACTGTGAGAGTCTGTGTGTGTGTGAGACGTAGCCCAATGAGAGTTGGTGTGTGGGACCCGTACCCCAGTGAGTGTCAGTGTGTTGGACCTGTACCCCAGTGAGTGTCAGTGTGTGTGAGACCCGTACACCAGTGAGAATCAGTGTGTGTGGGAACCGTACCAGAGTGAGAGCCTGTGTGTGTGTGAGACGTAGCCCAATGAGAGTCGGTGTGTGAGACCCGTAAACCAGTGCGAATCAGTTTGTCTGTGACCCGTACCCCTGTGAGAGTCAGTGTGTGTGGGACCCGTACTCCAGTGAGAGTCAGTGTGAGCGGGACCCGTACCAGAGTGAGAGCCTGTGTGTTTGTGAGACGTAGCCCAATGAGAGTCGGTGTGTGAGACCCGTAAACCAGTGAGTGTCAGTCTGTGTGGGACTCGTACCCCAGCGAGATTCAGTGTGTGGCACGCATACCCCAGTGAGAATCAGTGTGTGTGAGATCCTAATCCAGCGAGATTCAGTGTGTGGCACGCGTACCCCAGTGAGAGTCAGTGTGTGTGAGACCCATACCACAGTGAGAGTTGGTGCGTAGGATCCGTTGCCCAGTGTATATCAGTCTATGTGGGACTCGTACCCCTGTGAGAGTCAGTGTGTGTGAGACCCATATCGCAGTGAGATCAGTGAGTGTGGGACCCATACCCCAATGACAGTCAGTGTGTGTGAGACTTGTACCCCAGTGAGATCAGTGTTTGTGGTACCCGTACTCCAGTGAGAGTCAGTGTGTGTGGGACCCGTAGCCCAGTGAGAGTCAGTGTGTGTGAGACCCGTACCCCAGTGAGATCAGTGATTGTGGGACCCGTACCCCAGTGAGAGTCAGTGTGTGTGGGAATGTACTCCAGTGAGAGTCAGTGTTTGTGGGACTGTACCCCCGGGAGAGTCAGTGTGTGTGGGACCCGTAACACAGTGAGAGTCAGTGTGTGTGGGACCCGTAACACAGTGAGAGATAGTGTGTGTGGGACTCGTACCACAGTGAGAGATAGTGTATGTAGGACTGTACCCCGGTGAGAGTCAGTGTGTGTGGGACCCGAACCCCAGTGAGAGTCAGTGTGTGAGGGACTGTACTCCAGTGAGTGTCAGTGTATGTGAGACTGCAAACCAGTGAGTGTCAGTGTGTGTGGGACCCGTACCCCAGTGAGATCAGTGTGTGTGTTATCCGTACTCCAGTGAGAGTCAGTGTGTGTGGGACCCGTAAACCAGTGAGTGTCAGTGTGTGTGGGACTCGTACCACAGTGAGAGTCAGTGTGAGTGGGACCCGTACCAGAGTGAGAGCCTGTGTGTGTGTGAGACGTAGCCCAATGAGAGTCGGTGTGTGAGACCTGTAAACCAGTGAGTGTCAGTCTGTGTGGGACTCGTACCCCAGTGAGAGTCAGTGTGTGTGAGCCCCTAACCCAGTGAGAGTCAGTGTGTGTAGGACGCGTACCCCAGTGAGAGTTGGTGTGTATGGGACCCATACCACGGTGAGAGTTGGTGCGTAGGATCCGTTGCCCAGTGTATATCAGTCTATGTGGGACTCGTACCCCTGTGAGAGTCAGTGTGTGTGAGACCCATACCGCAGTGAGATCAGTGAGTGTGGGACCCATACCCCAATGAGAGTCAGTGTGTGTGAGACTTGTACCCCAGTGAGATCAGTGTTTGTGGTACCCGTACTCCAGTGAGAGTCAGTGTGTGTGGGACCCGTAGCCCAGTGAGAGTCAGTGTGTGTGAGACCCGTACCCCAGTGAGATCAGTGATTGTGGGACCCGTACCCCAGTGAGAGTCAGTGTGTGTGGGACTGTACCCCAGGGAGAGTCAGTGTGTGTGGGACTGTACCCCAGTGAGAGTCAGTGTGTGTGGGACCCGAACCCCAGTGAGAGTCAGTGTGTGAGGGACTGTACCCCAGTGAGTGTCAGTGTATGTGGGACTGCAAACCAGTGAGTGTCAGTGTGTGTGGGACCCGTACCCCAGTGAGATCAGTGTGTGTGTTATCCGTACTCCAGTGAGAGTCAGTGTGTGTGGGACCCGTAGCCCAGTGAGAGTCAGTGTGTGTGAGACAGGTACCCCAGTGAAAGTCAGTCTGTGTGAGACCTGTACCCCAGTGAGATCAGTGTGTGTGGGACCCATACCCCAGTGAGAGTCAGTGTGTGTGGGACCCGTACCACAGTGAGAGTCAGTGTGTGTGGGACCCGTAACACAGAGAGAGTCAGTGTGTGTGGGAATGTACTCCAATGAGAGTCAGTGTGTGTGGGACTGTAACCCAGTGAGAGTCAGTGTGTGTGGGACCCGTACCCCAGTGAGAGTCAGTGTGTGAGGGACTGTACCCCAATGAGTGTCAGTGTATGTGGGACTGTACCCCAGTGAGTGTCAGTGTGTGTGGGACCCATACCCCAGTGAGAGTCAGTGTGTGTGGGACCCGTACCCCAGTGAGAGTCAGTGTGTGTGGGACTCATACCCCAGTGAGAGTCCGTGTGTGTGGGACCCGTACACCAGTGAGAGTCAGTGTGTGTGGGACTGTACCCCGTTGAGAGTCACTGTGTGTGGGACGCATACCACAGTGAGAGTTGGTGTGTGGGACCTGTACCCCAGTGAGTATCAGTGTGTGTGGGACCTGTACACCAGTGAGAGTCTGTGTGTGTGTGAAACGTAGCACAATGAGAGTTGGTGTGTGGGACCCGTACCCCAGTGAGTGTTAATGTGTGGGACCTGTACCCCAGTGAGAGTCAGTGTGTGTGAGACCCGTACACCAGTGAGAATCAGTGTGTGTGGGACTCGTACCCCAGTGAGAGTCAGTGTGTGTGAGCCCCTAACCCAGTGAGAGTCAGTGTGTGTAGGACGCGTACCCCAGTGAGAGTTGGTGTGTATGGGACCCATACCACAGTGAGAGTTGGTGCGTAGGATCCGTTGCCCAGTGTATATCAGTCGATGTGGGACTCATACCCCTGTGAGAGTCAGTGTGTGTGAGACCCATACCGCAGTGAGATCAGTGAGTGTGGGACCCATACCCCAATGAGAGTCAGTGTGTGTGAGACTTGTACCCCAGTGAGATCAGTGTTTGTGGTACCCGTACCCCAGTGAGAGTCAGTGTGTGTGGGACCCGTAGCCCAGTGAGAGTCAGTGTGTGTGAGACCCATACCCCAGCGAGATCAGTGATTGTGGGACCCGTACCCCAGTGAGAGTCAGTGTGTGTGGGAATGTACTCCAGTGAGAGTCAGTGTGTGTGGGACTGTACCCCAGTGAGTGTCAGTGTATGTGGGACTGCAAACCAGTGAGTGTCAGTGTGTGTGGGACCCGTACCCCAGTGAGATCAGTGTGTGTGTTATCCGTACTCCAGTGAGAGTCAGTGTGTGTGGGACCCGTAGCCCAGTGACAGTCAGTGTGTGTGAGACAGGTACCCCAGTGAAAGTCAGTCTGTGTGAGACCTGTACCCCAGTGAGATCAGTGTGTGTGGGACCCATACCCCAGTGAGAGTCAGTGTGTGTGGGACCCGTACCACAGTGAGAGTCAGTGTGTGTGGGACCCGTACCACAGTGAGAGTCAGTGTGTGTGGGAATGTACTCCAATGAGAGTCAGTGTGTGTGGGACTGTAACCCAGTGAGAGTCAGTGTGTGTGGGACCCGTACCCCAGTGAGAGTCAGTGTGTGAGGGACTGTACCCCAATGAGTGTCAGTGTATGTGGGACTCTACCCCAGTGAGTGTCAGTGTGTGTGGGACCCATACCCCAGTGAGAGTCAGTGTGTGTGGGACCCGTACCCCAGTGAGAGTCAGTGTGTGTGGGACTCGTACCCCAGTGAGAGTCAGTGTGTGTGGGACCCGTACCCCAGTGAGAATCACTGTGTGTGGGACTGTACCCCGTTGAGAGTCACTGTGTGTGATGCATACCACAGTGAGAGTTGGTGTGTGGGACCTGTACCCCAGTGAGTATCAGTGTGTGTGGGACCCGTACGACTGTGACAGTCAGTGTGTGTCAGACCCATATCCCAGTGAGAGTCAGTGTGTGTGGGACCCGTACACCAGTGAGAGTCTGTGTGTGTGTGAAACGTAGCCCAATGAGAGTTGGTGTGTGGGACCCGTACCCCAGTGAGTGTTAATGTGTGGGACCTGTACCCCAGTGAGAGTCAGTGTGTGTGAGACCCGTACACCAGTGAGAATCAGTGTGTGTGGGAACCATAACCTAGTGAGAGTCAGTGTGTGGGGCTGTATCCCCGTGTGAATCAGTTTGTCTGGGACCCGTACCCCTGTGAGAGTCAGTAGTGTGGGACCCGTACCCCAGTGAGAGTCAGTGTGAGTGGGACCCGTACCAGAGTGAGAGCCTGTGTGTTTGTGAGACGTAGCCCAATGAGAGCCGGTGTGTGAGACCCCTAAACCAGTGAGTGTCAGTCTGTGTGGGACTCGTACCCCAGCGAGATTCAGTGTGTGGCACGCATACCCCAGTGAGAGTCAGTGTGTGTGAGACCCTAACCCAGTGAGAGTCAGTGTGTGTAGGACCCGTACCCCAGTGAGAATCAGTGTGTGTAGGACCCGTACCCCAGTGAGAGTCAGTGTGTGTAGGACCCGTACCCCAGTGAGAGTCAGTGTGTGTGGGACTGTACCCCAGTGAGTCAGTGTGTGTAGGACCCGTACCCCAGTGAGAGTCAGTGTGTGTAGGACCCGTACCCCAGTGAGACTCAGTGTGTGTGGGACCCGTACCCCAGTGAGAGTCAGTGTGTGTGGGACCCGTACCCCAGTGAGAGTCAGTGTGTGTAGGACCCGTACCCCAGTGAGAGTTAGTGTGTGTAGGACCCGTACCCCAGTGAGAATCAGTGTGTGTAGGACCCGTACCCCAGTGAGAGTCAGTGTGTGTAGGACCCGTACCCCAGTGAGAGTCAGTGTGTGTAGGACCCGTACCCCAGTGAGAGTCAGTGTGTGTAGGACCCGTACCCCAGTGAGAGTCAGTGTGTGTAGGCCCTGTACCCCAGTGAGAGTCAATGTGTGTGGGACTGTACGCCAGTGAGAGTCAGTGTGTGTGGGACTCGTACCACAGTGAGAGATAGTGTGTGCGGGAATGTACCCCAGTGAGAGCCAGTGTGTGAGGGACTGTACTCAACTGAGAGTCACTGTGTATAGGACTGTACCCCAGTAAGAGTTAGTGTGTGTGGGACTGTACCCCAGTAAGAGATGGTGTGTGTGTGACCGTACCCGAGTGAGAGTCAGTGTGTGTGGACTGTAACCCGGTGAGAGTCAGTGTGTGTGGGACACGTACCCCAGTGAGAGTCAGTGTGTGAGGGTCTGTACCCCAATGAGTGTCAGTGTATGTGGGACTGTACCCCAGTGAGTGTCAGTGTGTGTGGGACCCGTACCCCAGTGAGAGTCAGTGTGTGTGTGCCCCTAACCCAGTGGGAGTCAGTGTGTGTGGGACCCGTATCCCAGTGAGAGTCAGTGTTTGTGGGACCCGTACCCCAGTCAGTCAGTGGTTTTGGGACCCATACCCCAGTGAGAGTCAGTGTGTCTCGGACTGTACCCCAGTGAGAGTCAGTGTGTGTGGGACTGTACCCCAGTGAGAGTCAGTGTGTGTGGCACCCATACCCCAGTGAGAGTCAGTGTGTGTGGGACCCGTACCCCAGTGAGAGTCAGTGTTTGTGGGACCCGTACCCCAGTCAGTCAGTGGTTTTGGACCCGTACCCTAGTAAGAGTCAGTGTGTGTGTGCCCCTAACCCAGTGAGAGTCAGTGTGTGTGTGCCCCTAACCTAGTGAGAGTCAGTGTCTCTTGGACTGTACCCCACTGAGAGTTAGTGTGTGTGGGACCCGTACCCCAGTGAGAGTCAGTGTGTGATTGACTCGTACCCCACTGTGAGTCGGTTTTTGTGTGACCCCTACCCCCCAGTGAGAGTCAGTGTCTGTGGGACCCATACCCGAGTGAAAATCAGTGTTTGTGAGACCCATATCCCAGTGAGAGTCAGTGTGTGTGGGACCCGTACCCCAGTGAGAGTCAGTGTGTGCGTGACCCGTACCCCAGTATGAGTTGGTTTTTGTGTGAACCCTACCCTAGTGAGAGTCAGTGTATGTGGGTCCCGTACCCCAGTGAGAGTCAGTGTGTGTGAGATCCTTACCCAAGTGAGAGTCAGTGTGTGTGTGAGACGTAGCCCAATGAGAGTTGGTGTCTAGGACCTGTACACCAGTGAGCATCAGTGTGTGTGGGACCCGTACCCGTGTGACAGTCAGTGTGTTTCGGATCCATATCCCAGTGAGAGTCAGTGTGTGTGGGACCCGTACCCCAGTGAGAGTCAGTGGATGTGGTATCCGTACCCCAGTGAGAGTCAGTGTGTGTGGGACCCATACCCCAGTGAGAGTCAGTGTGTGTTGGACCCGTACCACAGTCAGAATCAGTGGTTTTGGTACCCGTACCCCAGTGAGAGTCAGTGTCTCTGGGACTGTTCCCCAGTGAGAGTCAGTGTGTGTGGGACCCATACCCGAGTGAGAGTCAGTGTTTGTGGGACCCTTACGCCAGTGAAAGTCGGTGTGTGTAGGGCCCGTACCACAGTGAGAGTCAGTATGTGTGGGACCTGTACCCCAGTGAGATTCAATGTGTGTGGGACCTGCACCCTAGTTAGAATCAGTGTGTGTGGGGCCCGTACCCCAGTGAGAGTCAGTGTGTGTGGGACTGTACTCCAGGGAGAGTCAGTGTGTGTGGGACTGTACCCCAGTGAGAGTCAGTGTGTGTGGGACCCGAACCCTAGTGAGAGTCAGTGTGTGAGGGACTGTACCCCAGTGAGTGTCAGTGTATGTGGGACTGCAAACCAGTGAGTGTCAGTGTGTGTGGGACCCGTACCCCAGTGAGATCAGTGTGTGTGTTATCCGTACTCCAGTGAGAGTCAGTGTGTGTGGGACCCGTAGCCCAGTGACAGTCAGTGTGTGTGAGACAGGTACCCCAGTGAAAGTCAGTCTGTGTGAGACCTGTACCCCAGTGAGATCAGTGTGTGTGGGACCCATACCACAGTGAGAGTCAGTGTGTGTGGGACCCGTACCACAGTGAGAGTCAGTGTGTGTGGGACCCGTAACACAGAGAGAGTCAGTGTATGTGGGACTGCAAACCAGTGAGTGTCAGTGTGTGTGGGACCCGTACCCCAGTGAGATCAGTGTGTGTGTTATCCGTACTCCAGTGAGAGTCAGTGTGTGTGGGACCCGTACCACAGTGAGAGTCAGTGTGTGTGGGACCCGTAACACAGAGAGAGTCAGTGTATGTGGGACTGCAAACCAGTGAGTGTCAGTGTGTGTGAGACCTGTACCCCAGTGAGATCAGTGTGTGTGGGACCCATACCCCAGTGAGAGTCAGTGTGTGTGGGACCCGTACCACAGTGAGAGTCAGTGTGTGAGGGACTGTACCCCAATGAGTGTCAGTGTATGTGGGACTGTACCCCAGTGAGTGTCAGTGTGTGTGGGACCCATACCCCAGTGAGAGTCAGTGTGTGTGGGAGCCGTACCCCAGTGAGAGTCAGTGTGTGTGGGACTCGTACCCCAGTGAGAGTCCGTGTGTGTGGGACCCGTACACCAGTGAGAGTCAGTGTGTGTGGGACTGTACCCCGTTGAGAGTCACTGTGTGTGGGACGCATACCACAGTGAGAGTTGGTGTGTGGGACCTGTACCCCAGTGAGTATCAGTGTGTGTGGGACCTGTACACCAGTGAGAGTCTGTGTGTGTGTGAAACGTAGCCCAATGAGAGTTGGTGTCTAGGACCTGTACACCAGTGAGCATCAGTGTGTGTGGGACCCGTACCCGTGTGACAGTCAGTGTGTTTCGGATCCATATCCCAGTGAGAGTCAGTGTGTGTGGGACCCGTACCCCAGTGAGAGTCTGTGTGTGTGTGAGACGTAGCCCAATGACAGTTGGTGTGTGGGACCCGTACCCCAGTGAGCGTCAATGTGTGGGACCCGTACCCCAGTGTGAGTCAGTGGATGTGGTATCCGTACCCCAGTGAGAGTCAGTGTGTGTGGGACCCATACCTCAGTGAGAGTCAGTGTGTGTTGGACCCGTACCACAGTCAGAATCAGTGGTTTTGGTACCCGTACCCCAGTGAGAGTCAGTGTCTCTGGGACTGTTCCCCAGTGAGAGTCAGTGTGTGTGGGACCCATACCCGAGTGAGAGTCAGTGTTTGTGGGACCCTTACGCCAGTGAAAGTCGGTGTGTGTAGGGCCCGTACCACAGTGAGAGTCAGTATGTGTGGGACCTGTACCCCAGTGATATTCAATGTGTGTGGGACCTGCACCCTAGTTAGAATCAGTGTGTGTGGGGCCCGTACCCCAGTGAGAGTCAGTGTGTGTGGGACTGTACTCCAGGGAGAGTCAGTGTGTGTGGGACTGTACCCCAGTGAGAGTCAGTGTGTGTGGGACCCGAACCCTAGTGAGAGTCAGTGTGTGAGGGACTGTACCCCAGTGAGTGTCAGTGTATGTGGGACTGCAAACCAGTGAGTGTCAGTGTGTGTGGGACCCGTACCCCAGTGAGATCAGTGTGTGTGTTATCCGTACTCCAGTGAGAGTCAGTGTGTGTGGGACCCGTAGCCCAGTGACAGTCAGTGTGTGTGAGACAGGTACCCCAGTGAAAGTCAGTCTGTGTGAGACCTGTACCCCAGTGAGATCAGTGTGTGTGGGACCCATACCCCAGTGAGAGTCAGTGTGTGTGGGACCCGTACCCCAGTGAGAGTCAGTGTGTGTGTGCCCCTAACCCAGTGGGAGTCAGTGTGTGTAGGACCCGTACCCCAGTGAGAGTCAGTGTGTGTAGGACCCGTACCCCAGTGAGAGTCAGTGTGTGTAGGACCCGTACCCCAGTGAGAGTCAGTGTGTGTAGGCCCTGTACCCCAGTGAGAGTCAATGTGTGTGGGACTGTACCCCAGTGAGAGTCAGTGTGTGTGGGACTCGTACCACAGTGAGAGATAGTGTGTGCGGGAATGTACCCCAGTGAGAGCCAGTGTGTGAGGGACTGTACTCAACTGAGAGTCACTGTGTATAGGACTGTACCCCAGTAAGAGTTAGTGTGTGTGGGACTGTACCCCAGTAAGAGATGGTGTGTGTGTGACCGTACCCGAGTGAGAGTCAGTGTGTGTGGACTGTAACCCGGTGAGAGTCAGTGTGTGTGGGACACGTACCCCAGTGAGAGTCAGTGTGTGAGGGTCTGTACCCCAATGAGTGTCAGTGTATGTGGGACTGTACCCCAGTGAGTGTCAGTGTGTGTGGGACCCGTACCCCAGTGAGAGTCAGTGTGTGTGTGCCCCTAACCCAGTGGGAGTCAGTGTGTGTGGGACCCGTATCCCAGTGAGAGTCAGTGTTTGTGGGACCCGTACCCCAGTCAGTCAGTGGTTTTGGGACCCATACCCCAGTGAGAGTCAGTGTGTCTCGGACTGTACCCCAGTGAGAGTCAGTGTGTGTGGGACTGTACCCCAGTGAGAGTCAGTGTGTGTGGCACCCATACCCCAGTGAGAGTCAGTGTGTGTGGGACCCGTACCCCAGTGAGAGTCAGTGTTTGTGGGACCCGTACCCCAGTCAGTCAGTGGTTTTGGACCCGTACCCTAGTGAGAGTCAGTGTGTGTGTGCCCCTAACCCAGTGAGAGTCAGTGTGTGTGTGCCCCTAACCTAGTGAGAGTCAGTGTCTCTTAGACTGTACCCCACTGAGAGTTAGTGTGTGTGGGACCCGTACCCCAGTGAGAGTCAGTGTGTGATTGACTCGTACCCCACTGTGAGTCGGTTTTTGTGTGACCCCTACCCCCCAGTGAGAGTCAGTGTCTGTGGGACCCATACCCGAGTGAAAATCAGTGTTTGTGAGACCCATATCCCAGTGAGAGTCAGTGTGTGTGGGACCCGTACCCCAGTGAGAGTCAGTGTGTGCGTGACCCGTACCCCAGTATGAGTCGGTTTTTGTGTGAACCCTACCCTAGTGAGAGTCAGTGTATGTGGGTCCCGTACCCCAGTGAGAGTCAGTGTGTGTGAGATCCTTACCCAAGTGAGAGTCAGTGTGTGTGTGAGACGTAGCCCAATGAGAGTTGGTGTCTAGGACCTGTACACCAGTGAGCATCAGTGTGTGTGGGACCCGTACCCGTGTGACAGTCAGTGTGTTTCGGATCCATATCCCAGTGAGAGTCAGTGTGTGTGGGACCCGTACCCCAGTGAGAGTCAGTGGATGTGGTATCCGTACCCCAGTGAGAGTCAGTGTGTGTGGGACCCATACCCCAGTGAGAGTCAGTGTGTGTTGGACCCGTACCACAGTCAGAATCAGTGGTTTTGGTACCCGTACCCCAGTGAGAGTCAGTGTCTCTGGGACTGTTCCCCAGTGAGAGTCAGTGTGTGTGGGACCCATACCCGAGTGAGAGTCAGTGTTTGTGGGACCCTTACGCCAGTGAAAGTCGGTGTGTGTAGGGCCCGTACCACAGTGAGAGTCAGTATGTGTGGGACCTGTACCCCAGTGAGATTCAATGTGTGTGGGACCTGCACCCTAGTTAGAATCAGTGTGTGTGGGGCCCATACCCCAGTGAGAGTCAGTGTGTGTGGGACTGTACTCCAGGGAGAGTCAGTGTGTGTGGGACTGTACCCCAGTGAGAGTCAGTGTGTGTGGGACCCGAACCCTAGTGAGAGTCAGTGTGTGAGGGACTGTACCCCAGTGAGTGTCAGTGTATGTGGGACTGCAAACCAGTGAGTGTCAGTGTGTGTGGGACCCGTACCCCAGTGAGATCAGTGTGTGTGTTATCCGTACTCCAGTGAGAGTCAGTGTGTGTGGGACCCGTAGCCCAGTGACAGTCAGTGTGTGTGAGACAGGTACCCCAGTGAAAGTCAGTCTGTGTGAGACCTGTACCCCAGTGAGATCAGTGTGTGTGGGACCCATACCACAGTGAGAGTCAGTGTGTGTGGGACCCGTACCACAGTGAGAGTCAGTGTGTGTGGGACCCGTAACACAGAGAGAGTCAGTGTATGTGGGACTGCAAACCAGTGAGTGTCAGTGTGTGTGGGACCCGTACCCCAGTGAGATCAGTGTGTGTGTTATCCGTACTCCAGTGAGAGTCAGTGTGTGTGGGACCCGTACCACAGTGAGAGTCAGTGTGTGTGGGACCCGTAACACAGAGAGAGTCAGTGTATGTGGGACTGCAAACCAGTGAGTGTCAGTGTGTGTGAGACCTGTACCCCAGTGAGATCAGTGTGTGTGGGACCCATACCCCAGTGAGAGTCAGTGTGTGTGGGACCCGTACCACAGTGAGAGTCAGTGTGTGTGGGACCCGTAACACAGAGAGAGTCAGTGTGTGTGGGAATGTACTCCAATGAGAGTCAGTGTGTGTGGGACTGTAACCCAGTGAGAGTCAGTGTGTGTGGGACCCGTACCCCAGTGAGAGTCAGTGTGTGAGGGACTGTACCCCAATGAGTGTCAGTGTATGTGGGACTGTACCCCAGTGAGTGTCAGTGTGTGTGGGACCCATACCCCAGTGAGAGTCAGTGTGTGTGGGAGCCGTACCCCAGTGAGAGTCAGTGTGTGTGGGACTCGTACCCCAGTGAGAGTCCGTGTGTGTGGGACCCGTACACCAGTGAGAGTCAGTGTGTGTGGGACTGTACCCCGTTGAGAGTCACTGTGTGTGGGACGCATACCACAGTGAGAGTTGGTGTGTGGGACCTGTACCCCAGTGAGTATCAGTGTGTGTGGGACCTGTACACCAGTGAGAGTCTGTGTGTGTGTGAAACGTAGCCCAATGAGAGTTGGTGTCTAGGACCTGTACACCAGTGAGCATCAGTGTGTGTGGGACCCGTACCCGTGTGACAGTCAGTGTGTTTCGGATCCATATCCCAGTGAGAGTCAGTGTGTGTGGGACCCGTACCCCAGTGAGAGTCTGTGTGTGTGTGAGACGTAGCCCAATGACAGTTGGTGTGTGGGACCCGTACCCCAGTGAGATCAGTGTGTGTGGGACCCATACCACAGTGAGAGTCAGTGTGTGTGGGACCCGTACCACAGTGAGAGTCAGTGTGTGTGGGACCCGTAACACAGAGAGAGTCAGTGTATGTGGGACTGCAAACCAGTGAGTGTCAGTGTGTGTGGGACCCGTACCCCAGTGAGATCAGTGTGTGTGTTATCCGTACTCCAGTGAGAGTCAGTGTGTGTGGGACCCGTAGCCCAGTGACAGTCAGTGTGTGTGAGACAGGTACCCCAGTGAAAGTCAGTCTGTGTGAGACCTGTACCCCAGTGAGATCAGTGTGTGTGGGACCCATACCCCAGTGAGAGTCAGTGTGTGTGGGACCCGTACCACAGTGAGAGTCAGTGTGTGTGGGACCCGTAACAGAGAGAGAGTCAGTGTGTGTGGGAATATACTCCAATGAGAGTCAGTGTGTGTGGGACTGTAACCCAGTGAGAGTCAGTGTGTGTGGGACCCGTACCCCAGTGAGAGTCAGTGTGTGAGGGACTGTACCCCAATGAGTGTCAGTGTATGTGGGACTGTACCCCAGTGAGTGTCAGTGTGTGTGGGACCCATACCCCAGTGAGAGTCAGTGTGTGTGGGAGCCGTACCCCAGAGAGAGTCAGTGTGTGTGGGACTCGTACCCCAGTGAGAGTCCGTGTGTGTGGGACCCGTACACCAGTGAGAGTCAGTGTGTGTGGGACTGTACCCCGTTGAGAGTCACTGTGTGTGGGACGCATACCACAGTGAGAGTTGGTGTGTGGGACCTGTACCCCAGTGAGTATCAGTGTGTGTGGGACCTGTACACCAGTGAGAGTCTGTGTGTGTGTGAAACGTAGCCCAATGAGAGTTGGTGTGTGGGACCCGTACCCCAGTGAGTGTTAATGTGCGGGACCCGTACACCAGTGAGAATCAGTGTGTGTGGGAACCGTAACCTAGTGAGAGTCAGTGTGTGGGGCTGTATCCCCATGTGCATCAGTTTGTCTGGGACCCGTACCCCAGTGAGAGTCAGTGTGTGTAGGACCCGTACCCCAGTGAGAGTCAGTGTGTGTGGGACCCGTACCCCAGTGAGAGTCAGTGTGTGTAGGACCCGTACCCCAGTGAGAGTCAGTGTGTGTGGTACCCGTAACACAATGAGAGTCAGTGTGTGTGGGACTCGTACCACAGTGAGAGATGGTGTGTGAGGGACTGTACTCAACTGAGAGTCACTGTGTGGAGGACTGTACCCCAGTGAGAGTTAGTGTGTCTGGGACTGTACCCCAGTAAGAGATGGTGTGTGTGTGACCATACCCGAGTGAGAGTCAGTGTGTGTGGACTGTAACCCGGTGAGAGTCAGTGTGTGTGGGACCCGTACCCCAGTGAGAGTCAGTGTGAGTGGGACCCGTACCAGAGTGAGAGTCTGTGTGTATGTGAGACGTAGCCCAATGAGAGTCGGTGTGTGTGGGACCCGTAAACCAGTGAGTGTCAGTCTGTGTGGGACTCGTACCCCAGCGAGATTCAGTGTGTAGCACGCGTACCCCAGTGAGAGTCAGTGTGTGTGAGCCCCTAACCCAGTGAGAGTCAGTGTGTGTAGGACGCGTACCCCAGTGAGAGTTGGTGTGTATGGGACCCATACCACGGTGAGAGTTGTTGCGTAGGATCCGTTGCCCAGTGTATATCAGTCTATGTGGGACTCATACCCCTGTGAGAGTCAGTGTGTGTGAGACCCATACCGCAGTGAGATCAGTGAGTGTGGGACCCATACTCCAATGAGAGTCAGTGTGTGTGAGACTTGTACCCCAGTGAGATCAGTGTTTGTGGTACCCGTACTCCAGTGAGAGTCAGTGTGTGTGGGAATGTACTCCAGTGAGAGTCAGTGTGTGTGGGACTGTACCCCAAGGAGAGTCAGTGTGTGTGGGACTGTACCCCAGTGAGAGTCAGTGTGTGTGGGACCCGTAACACAGTGAGAGTCAGTGTGTGTGGGACCCGTAACACAGTGAGAGATAGTGTGTGTGGGACTCGTACCACAGTGAGTGATAGTGTGTGTAGGACTGTACCCCGGTGAGATCAGTGTGTGTGTTATCCGTACTCCAGTGAGAGTCAGTGTGTGTGGGACCCGTAGCCCAGTGACAGTCAGTGTGTGTGAGACAGGTACCCCAGTGAAAGTCAGTCTGTGTGAGACCTGTACCCCAGTGAGATCAGTGTGTGTGGGACCCATACCCCAGTGAGAGTCAGTGTGTGTGGGACCCGTACCACAGTGAGAGTCAGTGTGTGTGGGACCCGTACCACAGTGAGAGTCAGTGTGTGTGGGAATGTACTCCAATGAGAGTCAGTGTGTGTGGGACTGTAACCCAGTGAGAATCAGTGTGTGTGGGACCCGTACCCCAGTGAGAGTCAGTGTGTGAGGGACTGTACCCCAGTGAGTGTCAGTGTGTGTGGGACCCATACCCCAGTGAGAGTCAGTGTGTGTGGGACCCGTACACCAGTGAGAGTCTTTGTGTGTGTGAAACGTAGCCCAATGAGAGTTGGTGTGTGGGACCCGTACCCCAGTGAGTGTTAATGTGTGGGACCTGCACCCCAGTGAGAGTCAGTGTGTGTGAGACCCGTACACCAGTGAGAATCAGTGTGTGTGGGAACCATAACCTAGTGAGAGTCAGTGTGTGGGCTGTATCCCCATGTGAATCAGTTGTCTGGGACCCGTACCCCTGTGAGAGTCAGTGTGTGTGGGACTCGTACCACAGTGAGAGATAGTGTGTGCGGGAATGTACCCCAGTGAGAGCCAGTGTGTGAGGGACTGTACTCAACTGAGAGTTACTTTGTGTAGGACTGTACCCCGGTGAGAGTCAGTGTGTGTGGGACCCGAACCCCAGTGAGAGTCAGTGTGTGAGGGACTGTACCCCAGTGAGTGTCAGTGTATGTGGGACTGCAAACCAGTGAGTGTCAGTGTGTGTGGGACCCGTACCCCAGTGAGATCAGTGTGTGTGTTATCCGTACTCCAGTGAGAGTCAGTGTGTGTGGGACCCGTAGCCCAGTGACAGTCAGTGTGTGTGAGACAGGTACCACAGTGAGAGTCAGTGTGTGTGGGACCCGTACCACAGTGAGAGTCAGTGTGTGTGGGAATGTACTCCAATGAGAGTCAGTGTGTGTGGGACTGTAACCCAGTGAGAGTCAGTGTGTGTGGGACCCGTACCCCAGTGAGAGTCAGTGTGTGAGGGACTGTACCCCAATGAGTGTCAGTGTATGTGGGACTCTACCCCAGTGAGTGTCAGTGTGTGTGGGACTCGTACCACAGTGAGAGTCAGTGTGAGTGGGACCCGTACCAGAGTGAGAGCCTGTGTGTGTTTGAGACGTAGCCCAATGAGAGTCGGTGTGTGAGACCTGTAAACCAGTGAGTGTCAGTCTGTGTGGGACTCGTACCCCAGTGAGAGTCAGTGTGTGTGAGCCCCTAACCCAGTGAGAGTCAGTGTGTGTAGGACGTGTACCCCAGTGAGAGTTGGTGTGTATGGGACCCATACCACGGTGAGAGTTGGTGCGTAGGATCCGTTGCCCAGTGTATATCAGTCTATGTGGGACTCGTACCCCTGTGAGAGTCAGTGTGTGTGAGACCCATACCGCAGTGAGATCAGTGAGTGTGGGACCCATACCCCAATGAGAGTCAGTGTGTGTGAGACTTGTACCCCAGTGAGATCAGTGTTTGTGGTACCCGTACTCCAGTGAGAGTCAGTGTGTGTGGGACCCGTAGCCCAGTGAGAGTCAGTGTGTGTGAGACCCGTACCCCAGTGAGATCAGTGATTGTGGGACCCGTACCCCAGTGAGAGTCAGTGTGTGTGGGACTGTACCCCAGGGAGAGTCAGTGTGTGTGGGACTGTACCCCAGTGAGAGTCAGTGTGTGTGGGACCCGAACCCCAGTGAGAGTCAGTGTGTGAGGGACTGTACCCCAGTGAGTGTCAGTGTATGTGGGACTGCAAACCAGTGAGTGTCAGTGTGTGTGGGACCCGTACCCCAGTGAGATCAGTGTGTGTGTTATCCGTACTCCAGTGAGAGTCAGTGTGTGTGGGACCCGTAGCCCAGTGACAGTCAGTGTGTGTGGGACCCGTACCCCAGTGAGAGTCAGTGTGTGTGGGACTCATACCCCAGTGAGAGTCCGTGTGTGTGGGACCCGTACACCAGTGAGAGTCAGTGTGTGTGGGACTGTACCCCGTTGAGAGTCACTGTGTGTGGGACGCATACCACAGTGAGAGTTGGTGTGTGGGACCTGTACCCCAGTGAGTATCAGTGTGTGTGGGACCTGTACACCAGTGAGAGTCTGTGTGTGTGTGAAACGTAGCACAATGAGAGTTGGTGTGTGGGACCCGTACCCCAGTGAGTGTTAATGTGTGGGACCTGTACCCCAGTGAGAGTCAGTGTGTGTGGGAACCGTAACCTAGTGAGAGTCAGCGTGTGGGGCTGTATCCCCATGTGCATCAGTTTGTCTGGGACCCGTACCCCTGTGAGAGTCAGTGTGTGTGGGACCCGTACCCCAGTGAGAGTCAGTGTAAGTGGGACCCGTACCAGCGTGAGAGCCTGTGTGTGTGTGTGTGAGACGTAGCCCAATGAGAGTCGGTGTGTGAGACCCGTAAACCAGTGAGTGTCAGTCTGTGTGGGACTCGTACCCCAGCGAGATTCAGTGTGTGGCACGCATACCCCAGTGAGAATCAGTGTGTGTGAGACCCCATCCCAGTGAGAGTCAGTGTGTGTAGGACCCGTACCCCAGTGAGAATCAGTGTGTGTAGGACCCGTACCCCAGTGAGAGTGAGTGCGTGTAGTACCCGTACCCCAGTGAGAGTCAGTGTGTGTGGGACCCGTACCCCAGTGAGAGTCAGTGTGTGTAGGACCCGTACCCCAGTGAGAGTCAGTGTGTGTGGGACCCGTAACACAATGAGAGTCAGTGTGTGTGGGACTCGTACCACAGTGAGAGATGGTGTGTGAGGGACTGTACTCAACTGAGAGTCACTGTGTGGAGGACTGTACCCCAGTGAGAGTTAGTGTGTCTGGGACTGCACCCCAGTAAGAGATGGTGTGTGTGTGACCGTACCCGAGTGAGAGTCAGTGTGTGTGGACTGTAACCCGGTGAGAGTCAGTGTGTGTGGGACACGTACCCCAGTGAGAGTCAGTGTGTGAGGGACTGTACCCCAATGAGTGTCAGTGTATGTGGGACTGTACCCCAGTGAGTATCAGTGTATGTGGGACTGTACCCCAGTGGGAGTCAGGGTGTGTGGGACCCGTACCACAGTGAGAGTCAGTGTGAGTGGGACCCGTACCAGAGTGAGAGTCTGTGTGTATGTGAGACGTAGCCCAATGAGAGTCGGTGTGTGTGGGACCCGTAAACCAGTGAGTGTCAGACTGTGTGGGACTCTACCCCAGCGAGATTCAGTGTGTAGCACGCGTACCCCAGTGAGAGTCAGTGTGTGTGAGCCCCTAACCCAGTGAGAGTCAGTGTGTGTAGGACGCGTACCCCAGTGAGAGTTGGTGTGTATGGGACCCATACCACAGTGAGAGTTGGTGCGTAGGATCCGTTGCCCAGTGTATATCAGTCGATGTGGGACTCATACCCCTGTGAGAGTCAGTGTGTGTGAGACCCATACCGCAGTGAGATCAGTGAGTGTGGGACCCATACCCCAATGAGAGTCAGTGTGTGTGAGACTTGTACCCCAGTGAGATCAGTGTTTGTGGTACCCGTACCCCAGTGAGAGTCAGTGTGTGTGGGACCCGTAGCCCAGTGAGAGTCAGTGTGTGTGAGACCCATACCCCAGCGAGATCAGTGATTGTGGGACCCGTACCCCAGTGAGAGTCAGTGTGTGTGGGAATGTACTCCAGTGAGAGTCAGTGTGTGTGGGACTGTACCCCAAGGAGAGTCAGTGTGTGTGGGACTGTACCCCAGTGAGAGTCAGTGTGTGTGGGACCCGTAACACAGTGAGAGTCAGTGTGTGTGGGACCCGTAACACAGTGAGAGATAGTGTGTGTGGGACTCGTACCACAGTGAGTGATAGTGTGTGTAGGACTGTACCCCGGTGAGATCAGTGTGTGTGTTATCCGTACTCCAGTGAGAGTCAGTGTGTGTGGGACCCGTAGCCCAGTGACAGTCAGTGTGTGTGAGACAGGTACCCCAGTGAAAGTCAGTCTGTGTGAGACCTGTACCCCAGTGAGATCAGTGTGTGTGGGACCCATACCCCAGTGAGAGTCAGTGTGTGTGTGGGACCCGTACCACAGTGAGAGTCAGTGTGTGTGGGACCCGTACCACAGTGAGAGTCAGTGTGTGTGGGAATGTACTCCAATGAGAGTCAGTGTGTGTGGGACTGTAACCCAGTGACAATCAGTGTGTGTGGGACCCGTACCCCAGTGAGAGTCAGTGTGTGAGGGACTGTACCCCAATGTGTGTCAGTGTATGTGGGACTCTACCCCAGTGAGTGTCAGTGTGTGTGGGACCCATACCCCAGTGAGAGTCAGTGTGTGTGGGACCCGTACACCAGTGAGAGTCTGTGTGTGTGTGAAACGTAGCCCAATGAGAGTTGGTGTGTGGGACCCGTACCCCAGTGAGTGTTAATGTGTGGGACCTGTACCCCAGTGAGAGTCAGTGTGTGTGAGACCCATACACCAGTGAGAATCAGTGTGTGTGGGAACCATAACCTAGTGAGAGTCAGTGTGTGGGGCTGTATCCCCATGTGAATCAGTTTGTCTGGGACCCGTACCCTTGTGAGAGTCAGTGTGTGTGGGACCCGTAACACAGTGAGAGTCAGTGTGTGTGGGACCCGTAACACAGTGAGAGATAGTGTGTGTGGGACTCGTAGCACAGTGAGAGATAGTGTGTGTAGGACTGTCCCCGGTGAGAGTCAGTGTGTGTGGGACCCGAACCCCAGTGAGAGTCAGTGTGTGAGGGACTGTACCCCAGTGAGTGTCAGTGTATGTGGGACTGCAAACCAGTGAGTGTCAGTGTGTGTGGGACCCGTACCCCAGTGAGATCAGTGTGTGTGTTATCCGTACTCCAGTGAGAGTCAGTGTGTGTGGGACCCGTAGCCCAGTGACAGTCAGTGTGTGTGAGACAGGTACCCCAGTGAAAGTCAGTCTGTGTGAGACCTGTACCCCAGTGAGATCAGTGTGTGTGGGACCCATACCCCAGTGAGAGTCAGTGTGTGTGGGACCCGTACCACAGTGAGAGTCAGTGTGTGTGGGACCCGTACCACAGTGAGAGTCAGTGTGTGTGGGAATGTACTCCAATGAGAGTCAGTGTGTGTGGGACTGTAACCCAGTGAGAGTCAGTGTGTGTGGGACCCGTACCCCAGTGAGAGTCAGTGTGTGAGGGACTGTACCCCAATGAGTGTCAGTGTATGTGGGACTCTACCCCAGTGAGTGTCAGTGTGTGTGGGACCCATACCCCAGTGAGAGTCAGTGTGTGTGGGACCCGTACCCCAGTGAGAGTCAGTGTGTGTGGGACTCGTACCCCAGTGAGAGTCAGTGTGTGTGGGACCCGTACCCCAGTGAGAATCACTGTGTGTGGGACTGTACCCCGTTGAGAGTCACTGTGTGTGATGCATACCACAGTGAGAGTTGGTGTGTGGGACCTGTACCCCAGTGAGTATCAGTGTGTGTGGGACCCGTACGACTGTGACAGTCAGTGTGTGTCAGACCCATATCCCAGTGAGAGTCAGTGTGTGTGGGACCCGTACACCAGTGAGAGTCTGTGTGTGTGTGAAACGTAGCCCAATGAGAGTTGGTGTGTGGGACCCGTACCCCAGTGAGTGTTAATGTGTGGGACCTGTACCCCAGTGAGAGTCAGTGTGTGTGAGACCCGTACACCAGTGAGAATCAGTGTGTGTGGGAACCATAACCTAGTGAGAGTCAGTGTGTGGGGCTGTATCCCCGTGTGAATCAGTTTGTCTGGGACCCGTACCCCTGTGAGAGTCAGTAGTGTGGGACCCGTACCCCAGTGAGAGTCAGTGTGAGTGGGACCCGTACCAGAGTGAGAGCCTGTGTGTTTGTGAGACGTAGCCCAATGAGAGCCGGTGTGTGAGACCCCTAAACCAGTGAGTGTCAGTCTGTGTGGGACTCGTACCCCAGCGAGATTCAGTGTGTGGCACGCATACCCCAGTGAGAGTCAGTGTGTGTGAGACCCTAACCCAGTGAGAGTCAGTGTGTGTAGGACCCGTACCCCAGTGAGAATCAGTGTGTGTAGGACCCGTACCCCAGTGAGAGTCAGTGTGTGTAGGACCCGTACCCCAGTGAGAGTCAGTGTGTGTGGGACTGTACCCCAGTGAGTCAGTGTGTGTAGGACCCGTACCCCAGTGAGAGTCAGTGTGTGTAGGACCCGTACCCCAGTGAGAGTCAGTGTGTGTGGGACCCGTACCCCAGTGAGAGTCAGTGTGTGTGGGACCCGTACCCCAGTGAGAGTCAGTGTGTGTAGGACCCGTACCCCAGTGAGAGTTAGTGTGTGTAGGACCCGTACCCCAGTGAGAATCAGTGTGTGTAGGACCCGTACCCCAGTGAGAGTCAGTGTGTGTAGGACCCGTACCCCAGTGAGAGTCAGTGTGTGTAGGACCCGTACCCCAGTGAGAGTCAGTGTGTGTAGGACCCGTACCCCAGTGAGAGTCAGTGTGTGTAGGCCCTGTACCCCAGTGAGAGTCAATGTGTGTGGGACTGTACGCCAGTGAGAGTCAGTGTGTGTGGGACTCGTACCACAGTGAGAGATAGTGTGTGCGGGAATGTACCCCAGTGAGAGCCAGTGTGTGAGGGACTGTACTCAACTGAGAGTCACTGTGTATAGGACTGTACCCCAGTAAGAGTTAGTGTGTGTGGGACTGTACCCCAGTAAGAGATGGTGTGTGTGTGACCGTACCCGAGTGAGAGTCAGTGTGTGTGGACTGTAACCCGGTGAGAGTCAGTGTGTGTGGGACACGTACCCCAGTGAGAGTCAGTGTGTGAGGGTCTGTACCCCAATGAGTGTCAGTGTATGTGGGACTGTACCCCAGTGAGTGTCAGTGTGTGTGGGACCCGTACCCCAGTGAGAGTCAGTGTGTGTGTGCCCCTAACCCAGTGGGAGTCAGTGTGTGTGGGACCCGTATCCCAGTGAGAGTCAGTGTTTGTGGGACCCGTACCCCAGTCAGTCAGTGGTTTTGGGACCCATACCCCAGTGAGAGTCAGTGTGTCTCGGACTGTACCCCAGTGAGAGTCAGTGTGTGTGGGACTGTACCCCAGTGAGAGTCAGTGTGTGTGGCACCCATACCCCAGTGAGAGTCAGTGTGTGTGGGACCCGTACCCCAGTGAGAGTCAGTGTTTGTGGGACCCGTACCCCAGTCAGTCAGTGGTTTTGGACCCGTACCCTAGTAAGAGTCAGTGTGTGTGTGCCCCTAACCCAGTGAGAGTCAGTGTGTGTGTGCCCCTAACCTAGTGAGAGTCAGTGTCTCTTGGACTGTACCCCACTGAGAGTTAGTGTGTGTGGGACCCGTACCCCAGTGAGAGTCAGTGTGTGATTGACTCGTACCCCACTGTGAGTCGGTTTTTGTGTGACCCCTACCCCCCAGTGAGAGTCAGTGTCTGTGGGACCCATACCCGAGTGAAAATCAGTGTTTGTGAGACCCATATCCCAGTGAGAGTCAGTGTGTGTGGGACCCGTACCCCAGTGAGAGTCAGTGTGTGCGTGACCCGTACCCCAGTATGAGTCGGTTTTTGTGTGAACCCTACCCTAGTGAGAGTCAGTGTATGTGGGTCCCGTACCCCAGTGAGAGTCAGTGTGTGTGAGATCCTTACCCAAGTGAGAGTCAGTGTGTGTGTGAGACGTAGCCCAATGAGAGTTGGTGTCTAGGACCTGTACACCAGTGAGCATCAGTGTGTGTGGGACCCGTACCCGTGTGACAGTCAGTGTGTTTCGGATCCATATCCCAGTGAGAGTCAGTGTGTGTGGGACCCGTACCCCAGTGAGAGTCAGTGGATGTGGTATCCGTACCCCAGTGAGAGTCAGTGTGTGTGGGACCCATACCCCAGTGAGAGTCAGTGTGTGTTGGACCCGTACCACAGTCAGAATCAGTGGTTTTGGTACCCGTACCCCAGTGAGAGTCAGTGTCTCTGGGACTGTTCCCCAGTGAGAGTCAGTGTGTGTGGGACCCATACCCGAGTGAGAGTCAGTGTTTGTGGGACCCTTACGCCAGTGAAAGTCGGTGTGTGTAGGGCCCGTACCACAGTGAGAGTCAGTATGTGTGGGACCTGTACCCCAGTGAGATTCAATGTGTGTGGGACCTGCACCCTAGTTAGAATCAGTGTGTGTGGGGCCCGTACCCCAGTGAGAGTCAGTGTGTGTGGGACTGTACTCCAGGGAGAGTCAGTGTGTGTGGGACTGTACCCCAGTGAGAGTCAGTGTGTGTGGGACCCGAACCCTAGTGAGAGTCAGTGTGTGAGGGACTGTACCCCAGTGAGTGTCAGTGTATGTGGGACTGCAAACCAGTGAGTGTCAGTGTGTGTGGGACCCGTACCCCAGTGAGATCAGTGTGTGTGTTATCCGTACTCCAGTGAGAGTCAGTGTGTGTGGGACCCGTAGCCCAGTGACAGTCAGTGTGTGTGAGACAGGTACCCCAGTGAAAGTCAGTCTGTGTGAGACCTGTACCCCAGTGAGATCAGTGTGTGTGGGACCCATACCACAGTGAGAGTCAGTGTGTGTGGGACCCGTACCACAGTGAGAGTCAGTGTGTGTGGGACCCGTAACACAGAGAGAGTCAGTGTATGTGGGACTGCAAACCAGTGAGTGTCAGTGTGTGTGGGACCCGTACCCCAGTGAGATCAGTGTGTGTGTTATCCGTACTCCAGTGAGAGTCAGTGTGTGTGGGACCCGTACCACAGTGAGAGTCAGTGTGTGTGGGACCCGTAACACAGAGAGAGTCAGTGTATGTGGGACTGCAAACCAGTGAGTGTCAGTGTGTGTGAGACCTGTACCCCAGTGAGATCAGTGTGTGTGGGACCCATACCCCAGTGAGAGTCAGTGTGTGTGGGACCCGTACCACAGTGAGAGTCAGTGTGTGTGGGACCTGTAACACAGAGAGAGTCAGTGTGTGTGGGAATGTACTCCAATGAGAGTCAGTGTGTGTGGGACTGTAACCCAGTGAGAGTCAGTGTGTGTGGGACCCGTACCCCAGTGAGAGTCAGTGTGTGAGGGACTGTACCCCAATGAGTGTCAGTGTATGTGGGACTGTACCCCAGTGAGTGTCAGTGTGTGTGGGACCCATACCCCAGTGAGAGTCAGTGTGTGTGGGAGCCGTACCCCAGTGAGAGTCAGTGTGTGTGGGACTCGTACCCCAGTGAGAGTCCGTGTGTGTGGGACCCGTACACCAGTGAGAGTCAGTGTGTGTGGGACTGTACCCCGTTGAGAGTCACTGTGTGTGGGACGCATACCACAGTGAGAGTTGGTGTGTGGGACCTGTACCCCAGTGAGTATCAGTGTGTGTGGGACCTGTACACCAGTGAGAGTCTGTGTGTGTGTGAAACGTAGCCCAATGAGAGTTGGTGTCTAGGACCTGTACACCAGTGAGCATCAGTGTGTGTGGGACCCGTACCCGTGTGACAGTCAGTGTGTTTCGGATCCATATCCCAGTGAGAGTCAGTGTGTGTGGGACCCGTACCCCAGTGAGAGTCTGTGTGTGTGTGAGACGTAGCCCAATGACAGTTGGTGTGTGGGACCCGTACCCCAGTGAGCGTCAATGTGTGGGACCCGTACCCCAGTGTGAGTCAGTGGATGTGGTATCCGTACCCCAGTGAGAGTCAGTGTGTGTGGGACCCATACCTCAGTGAGAGTCAGTGTGTGTTGGACCCGTACCACAGTCAGAATCAGTGGTTTTGGTACCCGTACCCCAGTGAGAGTCAGTGTCTCTGGGACTGTTCCCCAGTGAGAGTCAGTGTGTGTGGGACCCATACCCGAGTGAGAGTCAGTGTTTGTGGGACCCTTACGCCAGTGAAAGTCGGTGTGTGTAGGGCCCGTACCACAGTGAGAGTCAGTATGTGTGGGACCTGTACCCCAGTGATATTCAATGTGTGTGGGACCTGCACCCTAGTTAGAATCAGTGTGTGTGGGGCCCGTACCCCAGTGAGAGTCAGTGTGTGTGGGACTGTACTCCAGGGAGAGTCAGTGTGTGTGGGACTGTACCCCAGTGAGAGTCAGTGTGTGTGGGACCCGAACCCTAGTGAGAGTCAGTGTGTGAGGGACTGTACCCCAGTGAGTGTCAGTGTATGTGGGACTGCAAACCAGTGAGTGTCAGTGTGTGTGGGACCCGTACCCCAGTGAGATCAGTGTGTGTGTTATCCGTACTCCAGTGAGAGTCAGTGTGTGTGGGACCCGTAGCCCAGTGACAGTCAGTGTGTGTGAGACAGGTACCCCAGTGAAAGTCAGTCTGTGTGAGACCTGTACCCCAGTGAGATCAGTGTGTGTGGGACCCATACCCCAGTGAGAGTCAGTGTGTGTGGGACCCGTACCCCAGTGAGAGTCAGTGTGTGTGTGCCCCTAACCCAGTGGGAGTCAGTGTGTGTAGGACCCGTACCCCAGTGAGAGTCAGTGTGTGTAGGACCCGTACCCCAGTGAGAGTCAGTGTGTGTAGGACCCGTACCCCAGTGAGAGTCAGTGTGTGTAGGCCCTGTACCCCAGTGAGAGTCAATGTGTGTGGGACTGTACCCCAGTGAGAGTCAGTGTGTGTGGGACTCGTACCACAGTGAAAGATAGTGTGTGCGGGAATGTACCCCAGTGAGAGCCAGTGTGTGAGGGACTGTACTCAACTGAGAGTCACTGTGTATAGGACTGTACCCCAGTAAGAGTTAGTGTGTGTGGGACTGTACCCCAGTAAGAGATGGTGTGTGTGTGACCGTACCCGAGTGAGAGTCAGTGTGTGTGGACTGTAACCCGGTGAGAGTCAGTGTGTGTGGGACACGTACCCCAGTGAGAGTCAGTGTGTGAGGGTCTGTACCCCAATGAGTGTCAGTGTATGTGGGACTGTACCCCAGTGAGTGTCAGTGTGTGTGGGACCCGTACCCCAGTGAGAGTCAGTGTGTGTGTGCCCCTAACCCAGTGGGAGTCAGTGTGTGTGGGACCCGTATCCCAGTGAGAGTCAGTGTTTGTGGGACCCGTACCCCAGTCAGTCAGTGGTTTTGGGACCCATACCCCAGTGAGAGTCAGTGTGTCTCGGACTGTACCCCAGTGAGAGTCAGTGTGTGTGGGACTGTACCCCAGTGAGAGTCAGTGTGTGTGGCACCCATACCCCAGTGAGAGTCAGTGTGTGTGGGACCCGTACCCCAGTGAGAGTCAGTGTTTGTGGGACCCGTACCCCAGTCAGTCAGTGGTTTTGGACCCGTACCCTAGTGAGAGTCAGTGTGTGTGTGCCCCTAACCCAGTGAGAGTCAGTGTGTGTGTGCCCCTAACCTAGTGAGAGTCAGTGTCTCTTAGACTGTACCCCACTGAGAGTTAGTGTGTGTGGGACCCGTACCCCAGTGAGAGTCAGTGTGTGATTGACTCGTACCCCACTGTGAGTCGGTTTTTGTGTGACCCCTACCCCCCAGTGAGAGTCAGTGTCTGTGGGACCCATACCCGAGTGAAAATCAGTGTTTGTGAGACCCATATCCCAGTGAGAGTCAGTGTGTGTGGGACCCGTACCCCAGTGAGAGTCAGTGTGTGCGTGACCCGTACCCCAGTATGAGTCGGTTTTTGTGTGAACCCTACCCTAGTGAGAGTCAGTGTATGTGGGTCCCGTACCCCAGTGAGAGTCAGTGTGTGTGAGATCCTTACCCAAGTGAGAGTCAGTGTGTGTGTGAGACGTAGCCCAATGAGAGTTGGTGTCTAGGACCTGTACACCAGTGAGCATCAGTGTGTGTGGGACCCGTACCCGTGTGACAGTCAGTGTGTTTCGGATCCATATCCCAGTGAGAGTCAGTGTGTGTGGGACCCGTACCCCAGTGAGAGTCAGTGGATGTGGTATCCGTACCCCAGTGAGAGTCAGTGTGTGTGGGACCCATACCCCAGTGAGAGTCAGTGTGTGTTGGACCCGTACCACAGTCAGAATCAATGTTTTGGTACCCGTACCCCAGTGAGAGTCAGTGTCTCTGGGACTGTTCCCCAGTGAGAGTCAGTGTGTGTGGGACCCATACCCGAGTGAGAGTCAGTGTTTGTGGGACCCTTACGCCAGTGAAAGTCGGTGTGTGTAGGGCCCGTACCACAGTGAGAGTCAGTATGTGTGGGACCTGTACCCCAGTGAGATTCAATGTGTGTGGGACCTGCACCCTAGTTAGAATCAGTGTGTGTGGGGCCCATACCCCAGTGAGAGTCAGTGTGTGTGGGACTGTACTCCAGGGAGAGTCAGTGTGTGTGGGACTGTACCCCAGTGAGAGTCAGTGTGTGTGGGACCCGAACCCTAGTGAGAGTCAGTGTGTGAGGGACTGTACCCCAGTGAGTGTCAGTGTATGTGGGACTGCAAACCAGTGAGTGTCAGTGTGTGTGGGACCCGTACCCCAGTGAGATCAGTGTGTGTGTTATCCGTACTCCAGTGAGAGTCAGTGTGTGTGGGACCCGTAGCCCAGTGACAGTCAGTGTGTGTGAGACAGGTACCCCAGTGAAAGTCAGTCTGTGTGAGACCTGTACCCCAGTGAGATCAGTGTGTGTGGGACCCATACCACAGTGAGAGTCAGTGTGTGTGGGACCCGTACCACAGTGAGAGTCAGTGTGTGTGGGACCCGTAACACAGAGAGAGTCAGTGTATGTGGGACTGCAAACCAGTGAGTGTCAGTGTGTGTGGGACCCGTACCCCAGTGAGATCAGTGTGTGTGTTATCCGTACTCCAGTGAGAGTCAGTGTGTGTGGGACCCGTACCACAGTGAGAGTCAGTGTGTGTGGGACCCGTAACACAGAGAGAGTCAGTGTATGTGGGACTGCAAACCAGTGAGTGTCAGTGTGTGTGAGACCTGTACCCCAGTGAGATCAGTGTGTGTGGGACCCATACCCCAGTGAGAGTCAGTGTGTGTGGGACCCGTACCACAGTGAGAGTCAGTGTGTGTGGGACCCGTAACACAGAGAGAGTCAGTGTGTGTGGGAATGTACTCCAATGAGAGTCAGTGTGTGTGGGACTGTAACCCAGTGAGAGTCAGTGTGTGTGGGACCCGTACCCCAGTGAGAGTCAGTGTGTGAGGGACTGTACCCCAATGAGTGTCAGTGTATGTGGGACTGTACCCCAGTGAGTGTCAGTGTGTGTGGGACCCATACCCCAGTGAGAGTCAGTGTGTGTGGGAGCCGTACCCCAGTGAGAGTCAGTGTGTGTGGGACTCGTACCCCAGTGAGAGTCCGTGTGTGTGGGACCCGTACACCAGTGAGAGTCAGTGTGTGTGGGACTGTACCCCGTTGAGAGTCACTGTGTGTGGGACGCATACCACAGTGAGAGTTGGTGTGTGGGACCTGTACCCCAGTGAGTATCAGTGTGTGTGGGACCTGTACACCAGTGAGAGTCTGTGTGTGTGTGAAACGTAGCCCAATGAGAGTTGGTGTCTAGGACCTGTACACCAGTGAGCATCAGTGTGTG
Organism: Pristiophorus japonicus; assembly: GCF_044704955.1. Classification (NCBI taxonomy): domain Eukaryota; kingdom Metazoa; phylum Chordata; class Chondrichthyes; family Pristiophoridae; genus Pristiophorus; species Pristiophorus japonicus. Next base: position 157,674,307 of record NC_091984.1, on the reverse strand, counting down.
TGGGACCCGTACCCGTGTGACAGTCAGTGTGTTTCGGATCCATATCCCAGTGAGAGTCAGTGTGTGTGGGACCCGTACCCCAGTGAGAGTCTGTGTGTGTGTGAGACGTAGCCCAATGACAGTTGGTGTGTGGGACCCGTACCCCAGTGAGCGTCAATGTGTGGGACCCGTACCCCAGTGTGAGTCAGTGGATGTGGTATCCGTACCCCAGTGAGAGTCAGTGTGTGTGGGACCCATACCTCAGTGAGAGTCAGTGTGTGTTGGACCCGTACCACAGTCAGAATCAGTGGTTTTGGTACCCGTACCCCAGTGAGAGTCAGTGTCTCTGGGACTGTTCCCCAGTGAGAGTCAGTGTGTGTGGGACCCATACCCGAGTGAGAGTCAGTGTTTGTGGGACCCTTACGCCAGTGAAAGTCGGTGTGTGTAGGGCCCGTACCACAGTGAGAGTCAGTATGTGTGGGACCTGTACCCCAGTGAGATTCAATGTGTGTGGGACCTGCACCCTAGTTAGAATCAGTGTGTGTGGGGCCCGTACCCCAGTGAGAGTCAGTGTGTGTGGGACTGTACTCCAGGGAGAGTCAGTGTGTGTGGGACTGTACCCCAGTGAGAGTCAGTGTGTGTGGGACCCGAACCCTAGTGAGAGTCAGTGTGTGAGGGACTGTACCCCAGTGAGTGTCAGTGTATGTGGGACTGCAAACCAGTGAGTGTCAGTGTGTGTGGGACCCGTACCCCAGTGAGATCAGTGTGTGTGTTATCCGTACTCCAGTGAGAGTCAGTGTGTGTGGGACCCGTAGCCCAGTGACAGTCAGTGTGTGTGAGACAGGTACCCCAGTGAAAGTCAGTCTGTGTGAGACCTGTACCCCAGTGAGATCAGTGTGTGTGGGACCCATACCACAGTGAGAGTCAGTGTGTGTGGGACCCGTACCACAGTGAGAGTCAGTGTGTGTGGGACCCGTAACACAGAGAGAGTCAGTGTATGTGGGACTGCAAACCAGTGAGTGTCAGTGTGTGTGGGACCCGTACCCCAGTGAGATCAGTGTGTGTGTTATCCGTACTCCAGTGAGAGTCAGTGTGTGTGGGACCCGTAGCCCAGTGACAGTCAGTGTGTGTGAGACAGGTACCCCAGTGAAAGTCAGTCTGTGTGAGACCTGTACCCCAGTGAGATCAGTGTGTGTGGGACCCATACCCCAGTGAGAGTCAGTGTGTGTGGGACCCGTACCACAGTGAGAGTCAGTGTGTGTGGGACCCGTAACAGAGAGAGAGTCAGTGTGTGTGGGAATATACTCCAATGAGAGTCAGTGTGTGTGGGACTGTAACCCAGTGAGAGTCAGTGTGTGTGGGACCCGTACCCCAGTGAGAGTCAGTGTGTGAGGGACTGTACCCCAATGAGTGTCAGTGTATGTGGGACTGTACCCCAGTGAGTGTCAGTGTGTGTGGGACCCATACCCCAGTGAGAGTCAGTGTGTGTGGGAGCCGTACCCCAGAGAGAGTCAGTGTGTGTGGGACTCGTACCCCAGTGAGAGTCCGTGTGTGTGGGACCCGTACACCAGTGAGAGTCAGTGTGTGTGGGACTGTACCCCGTTGAGAGTCACTGTGTGTGGGACGCATACCACAGTGAGAGTTGGTGTGTGGGACCTGTACCCCAGTGAGTATCAGTGTGTGTGGGACCTGTACACCAGTGAGAGTCTGTGTGTGTGTGAAACGTAGCCCAATGAGAGTTGGTGTGTGGGACCCGTACCCCAGTGAGTGTTAATGTGCGGGACCTGTACCCCAGTGAGAGTCAGTGTGTGTGAGACCCGTACACCAGTGAGAATCAGTGTGTGTCGGAACCGTAACCTAGTGAGAGTCAGTGTGTGGGGCTGTATCCCCATGTGCATCAGTTTGTCTGGGACCCGTACCCCTGTGAGAGTCAGTGTGTGTGGGACCCGTACCCCAGTGAGAGTCAGTGTGAGTGGGACCCGTACCAGAGTGAGAGCCTGTGTGTGTGTGAGACGTAGCCCAATGAGAGTCGGTGTGTGAGACCCGTAAACCAGTGAGTGTCAGTCTGTGTGGGACTCGTACCCCAGCGAGATTCAGTGTGTGGCACGCAAACCCCAGTGAGAATCAGTGTGTGTGAGACCCCATCCCAGTGAGAGTCAGTGTGTGTAGGACCCGTACCCCAGTGAGAATCAGTGTGTGTAGGACCCGTACCCCAGTGAGAGTCAGTGTGTGTAGGACCCGTACCCCAGTGAGAGTCAGTGTGTGTGGGACCCGTACCCCAGTGAGAGTCAGTGTGTGTAGGACCCGTACCCCAGTGAGAGTCAGTGTGTGTGGTACCCGTAACACAATGAGAGTCAGTGTGTGTGGGACTCGTACCACAGTGAGAGATGGTGTGTGAGGGACTGTACTCAACTGAGAGTCACTGTGTGGAGGACTGTACCCCAGTGAGAGTTAGTGTGTCTGGGACTGTACCCCAGTAAGAGATGGTGTGTGTGTGACCATACCCGAGTGAGAGTCAGTGTGTGTGGACTGTAACCCGGTGAGAGTCAGTGTGTGTGGGACCCGTACCCCAGTGAGAGTCAGTGTGAGTGGGACCCGTACCAGAGTGAGAGTCTATGTGTATGTGAGACGTAGCCCAATGAGAGTCGGTGTGTGTGGGACCCGTAAACCAGTGAGTGTCAGTCTGTGTGGGACTCGTACCCCAGCGAGATTCAGTGTGTAGCACGCGTACCCCAGTGAGAGTCAGTGTGTGTGAGCCCCTAACCCAGTGAGAGTCAGTGTGTGTAGGACGCGTACCCCAGTGAGAGTTGGTGTGTATGGGACCCATACCACGGTGAGAGTTGGTGCGTAGGATCCGTTGCCCAGTGTATATCAGTCTATGTGGGACTCATACCCCTGTGAGAGTCAGTGTGTGTGAGACCCATACCGCAGTGAGATCAGTGAGTGTGGGACCCATACTCCAATGAGAGTCAGTGTGTGTGAGACTTGTACCCCAGTGAGATCAGTGTTTGTGGTACCCGTACTCCAGTGAGAGTCAGTGTGTGTGGGACCCGTAGCCCAGTGAGAGTCAGTGTGTGTGAGACCCATACCCCAGCGAGATCAGTGATTGTGGGACCTGTACCCCAGTGAGAGTCAGTGTGTGTGGGAATGTACTCCAGTGAGAGTCAGTGTGTGTGGGACTGTACCCCAAGGAGAGTCAGTGTGTGTGGGACTGTACCCCAGTGAGAGTCAGTGTGTGTGGGACCCGTAACACAGTGAGAGTCAGTGTGTGTGGGACCCGTAACACAGTGAGAGATAGTGTGTGTGGGACTCGTACCACAGTGAGTGATAGTGTGTGTAGGACTGTACCCCGGTGAGATCAGTGTGTGTGTTATCCGTACTCCAGTGAGAGTCAGTGTGTGTGGGACCCGTAGCCCAGTGACAGTCAGTGTGTGTGAGACAGGTACCCCAGTGAAAGTCAGTCTGTGTGAGACCTGTACCCCAGTGAGATCAGTGTGTGTGGGACCCATACCCCAGTGAGAGTCAGTGTGTGTGGGACCCGTACCACAGTGAGAGTCAGTGTGTGTGGGACCCGTACCACAGTGAGAGTCAGTGTGTGTGGGAATGTACTCCAATGAGAGTCAGTGTGTGTGGGACTGTAACCCAGTGAGAATCAGTGTGTGTGGGACCCGTACCCCAGTGAGAGTCAGTGTGTGAGGGACTGTACCCCAGTGAGTGTCAGTGTGTGTGGGACCCATACCCCAGTGAGAGTCAGTGTGTGTGGGACCCGTACACCAGTGAGAGTCTGTGTGTGTGTGAAACGTAGCCCAATGAGAGTTGGTGTGTGGGACCCGTACCCCAGTGAGTGTTAATGTGTGGGACCTGCACCCCAGTGAGAGTCAGTGTGTGTGAGACCCGTACACCAGTGAGAATCAGTGTGTGTGGGAACCATAACCTAGTGAGAGTCAGTGTGTGGGCTGTATCCCCATGTGAATCAGTTGTCTGGGACCCGTACCCCTGTGAGAGTCAGTGTGTGTGGGACTCGTACCACAGTGAGAGATAGTGTGTGCGGGAATGTACCCCAGTGAGAGCCAGTGTGTGAGGGACTGTACTCAACTGAGAGTTACTTTGTGTAGGACTGTACCCCGGTGAGAGTCAGTGTGTGTGGGACCCGAACCCCAGTGAGAGTCAGTGTGTGAGGGACTGTACCCCAGTGAGTGTCAGTGTATGTGGGACTGCAAACCAGTGAGTGTCAGTGTGTGTGGGACCCGTACCCCAGTGAGATCAGTGTGTGTGTTATCCGTACTCCAGTGAGAGTCAGTGTGTGTGGGACCCGTAGCCCAGTGACAGTCAGTGTGTGTGAGACAGGTACCCCAGTGAAAGTCAGTCTGTGTGAGACCTGTACCCCAGTGAGATCAGTGTGTGTGGGACCCATACCCCAGTGAGAGTCAGTGTGTGTGGGACCCGTACCACAGTGAGAGTCAGTGTGTGTGGGACCCGTACCACAGTGAGAGTCAGTGTGTGTGGGAATGTACTCCAATGAGAGTCAGTGTGTGTGGGACTGTAACCCAGTGAGAGTCAGTGTGTGTGGGACCCGTACCCCAGTGAGAGTCAGTGTGTGAGGGACTGTACCCCAATGAGTGTCAGTGTATGTGGGACTCTACCCCAGTGAGTGTCAGTGTGTGTGGGACTCGTACCACAGTGAGAGTCAGTGTGAGTGGGACCCGTACCAGAGTGAGAGCCTGTGTGTGTTTGAGACGTAGCCCAATGAGAGTCGGTGTGTGAGACCTGTAAACCAGTGAGTGTCAGTCTGTGTGGGACTCGTACCCCAGTGAGAGTCAGTGTGTGTGAGCCCCTAACCCAGTGAGAGTCAGTGTGTGTAGGACGTGTACCCCAGTGAGAGTTGGTGTGTATGGGACCCATACCACGGTGAGAGTTGGTGCGTAGGATCCGTTGCCCAGTGTATATCAGTCTATGTGGGACTCGTACCCCTGTGAGAGTCAGTGTGTGTGAGACCCATACCGCAGTGAGATCAGTGAGTGTGGGACCCATACCCCAATGAGAGTCAGTGTGTGTGAGACTTGTACCCCAGTGAGATCAGTGTTTGTGGTACCCGTACTCCAGTGAGAGTCAGTGTGTGTGGGACCCGTAGCCCAGTGAGAGTCAGTGTGTGTGAGACCCGTACCCCAGTGAGATCAGTGATTGTGGGACCCGTACCCCAGTGAGAGTCAGTGTGTGTGGGACTGTACCCCAGGGAGAGTCAGTGTGTGTGGGACTGTACCCCAGTGAGAGTCAGTGTGTGTGGGACCCGAACCCCAGTGAGAGTCAGTGTGTGAGGGACTGTACCCCAGTGAGTGTCAGTGTATGTGGGACTGCAAACCAGTGAGTGTCAGTGTGTGTGGGACCCGTACCCCAGTGAGATCAGTGTGTGTGTTATCCGTACTCCAGTGAGAGTCAGTGTGTGTGGGACCCGTAGCCCAGTGACAGTCAGTGTGTGTGAGACAGGTACCCCAGTGAAAGTAAGTCTGTGTGAGACCTGTACCCCAGTGAGATCAGTGTGTGTGGGACCCATACCCCAGTGAGAGTCAGTGTGTGTGGGACCCGTACCACAGTGAGAGTCAGTGTGTGTGGGACCCGTACCCCAGTGAGAGTCAGTGTGTGTGGGACTCATACCCCAGTGAGAGTCCGTGTGTGTGGGACCCGTACACCAGTGAGAGTCAGTGTGTGTGGGACTGTACCCCGTTGAGAGTCACTGTGTGTGGGACGCATACCACAGTGAGAGTTGGTGTGTGGGACCTGTACCCCAGTGAGTATCAGTGTGTGTGGGACCTGTACACCAGTGAGAGTCTGTGTGTGTGTGAAACGTAGCACAATGAGAGTTGGTGTGTGGGACCCGTACCCCAGTGAGTGTTAATGTGTGGGACCTGTACCCCAGTGAGAGTCAGTGTGTGTGGGAACCGTAACCTAGTGAGAGTCAGCGTGTGGGGCTGTATCCCCATGTGCATCAGTTTGTCTGGGACCCGTACCCCTGTGAGAGTCAGTGTGTGTGGGACCCGTACCCCAGTGAGAGTCAGTGTAAGTGGGACCCGTACCAGCGTGAGAGCCTGTGTGTGTGTGTGTGAGACGTAGCCCAATGAGAGTCGGTGTGTGAGACCCGTAAACCAGTGAGTGTCAGTCTGTGTGGGACTCGTACCCCAGCGAGATTCAGTGTGTGGCACGCATACCCCAGTGAGAATCAGTGTGTGTGAGACCCCATCCCAGTGAGAGTCAGTGTGTGTAGGACCCGTACCCCAGTGAGAATCAGTGTGTGTAGGACCCGTACCCCAGTGAGAGTGAGTGCGTGTAGTACCCGTACCCCAGTGAGAGTCAGTGTGTGTGGGACCCGTACCCCAGTGAGAGTCAGTGTGTGTAGGACCCGTACCCCAGTGAGAGTCAGTGTGTGTGGGACCCGTAACACAATGAGAGTCAGTGTGTGTGGGACTCGTACCACAGTGAGAGATGGTGTGTGAGGGACTGTACTCAACTGAGAGTCACTGTGTGGAGGACTGTACCCCAGTGAGAGTTAGTGTGTCTGGGACTGCACCCCAGTAAGAGATGGTGTGTGTGTGACCGTACCCGAGTGAGAGTCAGTGTGTGTGGACTGTAACCCGGTGAGAGTCAGTGTGTGTGGGACACGTACCCCAGTGAGAGTCAGTGTGTGAGGGACTGTACCCCAATGAGTGTCAGTGTATGTGGGACTGTACCCCAGTGAGTATCAGTGTATGTGGGACTGTACCCCAGTGGGAGTCAGGGTGTGTGGGACCCGTACCACAGTGAGAGTCAGTGTGAGTGGGACCCGTACCAGAGTGAGAGTCTGTGTGTATGTGAGACGTAGCCCAATGAGAGTCGGTGTGTGTGGGACCCGTAAACCAGTGAGTGTCAGACTGTGTGGGACTCTACCCCAGCGAGATTCAGTGTGTAGCACGCGTACCCCAGTGAGAGTCAGTGTGTGTGAGCCCCTAACCCAGTGAGAGTCAGTGTGTGTAGGACGCGTACCCCAGTGAGAGTTGGTGTGTATGGGACCCATACCACGGTGAGAGTTGGTGCGTAGGATCCGTTGCCCAGTGTATATCAGTCTATGTGGGACTCATACCCCTGTGAGAGTCAGTGTGTGTGAGACCCATACCGCAGTGAGATCAGTGAGTGTGGGACCCATACCCCAATGAGAGTCAGTGTGTGTGAGACGTGTACCCCAGTGAGATCAGTGTTTGTGGTACCCGTACTCCAGTGAGAGTCAGTGTGTGTGGGACCCGTAGCCCAGTGAGAGTCAGTGTGTGTGAGACCCATACCCCAGCGAGATCAGTGATTGTGGGACCCGTACCCCAGTGAGAGTCAGTGTGTGTGGGAATGTACTCCAGTGAGAGTCAGTGTGTGTGGGACTGTACCCCAAGGAGAGTCAGTGTGTGTGGGACTGTACCCCAGTGAGAGTCAGTGTGTGTGGGACCCGTAACACAGTGAGAGTCAGTGTGTGTGGGACCCGTAACACAGTGAGAGATAGTGTGTGTGGGACTCGTACCACAGTGAGTGATAGTGTGTGTAGGACTGTACCCCGGTGAGATCAGTGTGTGTGTTATCCGTACTCCAGTGAGAGTCAGTGTGTGTGGGACCCGTAGCCCAGTGAGAGTCAGTGTGTGTGAGACAGGTACCCCAGTGAAAGTCAGTCTGTGTGAGACCTGTACCCCAGTGAGATCAGTGTGTGTGGGACCCATACCCCAGTGAGAGTCAGTGTGTGTGTGGGACCCGTACCACAGTGAGAGTCAGTGTGTGTGGGACCCGTACCACAGTGAGAGTCAGTGTGTGTGGGAATGTACTCCAATGAGAGTCAGTGTGTGTGGGACTGTAACCCAGTGACAATCAGTGTGTGTGGGACCCGTACCCCAGTGAGAGTCAGTGTGTGAGGGACTGTACCCCAATGTGTGTCAGTGTATGTGGGACTCTACCCCAGTGAGTGTCAGTGTGTGTGGGACCCATACCCCAGTGAGAGTCAGTGTGTGTGGGACCCGTACACCAGTGAGAGTCTGTGTGTGTGTGAAACGTAGCCCAATGAGAGTTGGTGTGTGGGACCCGTACCCCAGTGAGTGTTAATGTGTGGGACCTGTACCCCAGTGAGAGTCAGTGTGTGTGAGACCCATACACCAGTGAGAATCAGTGTGTGTGGGAACCATAACCTAGTGAGAGTCAGTGTGTGGGGCTGTATCCCCATGTGAATCAGTTTGTCTGGGACCCGTACCCCTGTGAGAGTCAGTGTGTGTGGGACCCGTAACACAGTGAGAGTCAGTGTGTGTGGGACCCGTAACACAGTGAGAGATAGTGTGTGTGGGACTCGTACCACAGTGAGAGATAGTGTGTGTAGGACTGTACCCCGGTGAGAGTCAGTGTGTGTGGGACCCGAACCCCAGTGAGAGTCAGTGTGTGAGGGACTGTACCCCAGTGAGTGTCAGTGTATGTGGGACTGCAAACCAGTGAGTGTCAGTGTGTGTGGGACCCGTACCCCAGTGAGATCAGTGTGTGTGTTATCCGTACTCCAGTGAGAGTCAGTGTGTGTGGGACCCGTAGCCCAGTGACAGTCAGTGTGTGTGAGACAGGTACCCCAGTGAAAGTCAGTCTGTGTGAGACCTGTACCCCAGTGAGATCAGTGTGTGTGGGACCCATACCCCAGTGAGAGTCAGTGTGTGTGGGACCCGTACCACAGTGAGAGTCAGTGTGTGTGGGACCCGTACCACAGTGAGAGTCAGTGTGTGTGGGAATGTACTCCAATGAGAGTCAGTGTGTGTGGGACTGTAACCCAGTGAGAGTCAGTGTGTGTGGGACCCGTACCCCAGTGAGAGTCAGTGTGTGAGGGACTGTACCCCAATGAGTGTCAGTGTATGTGGGACTCTACCCCAGTGAGTGTCAGTGTGTGTGGGACCCATACTCCAGTGAGAGTCAGTGTGTGTGGGACCCGTACCCCAGTGAGAGTCAGTGTGTGTGGGACTCGTACCCCAGTGAGAGTCAGTGTGTGTGGGACCCGTACCCCAGTGAGAATCACTGTGTGTGGGACTGTACCCCGTTGAGAGTCACTGTGTGTGATGCATACCACAGTGAGAGTTGGTGTGTGGGACCTGTACCCCAGTGAGTATCAGTGTGTGTGGGACCCGTACGACTGTGACAGTCAGGGTGTGTCAGACCCATATCCCAGTGAGAGTCAGTGTGTGTGGGACCCGTACACCAGTGAGAGTCTGTGTGTGTGTGAAACGTAGCCCAATGAGAGTTGGTGTGTGGGACCCGTACCCCAGTGAGTGTTAATGTGTGGGACCTGTACCCCAGTGAGAGTCAGTGTGTGTGAGACCCGTACACCAGTGAGAATCAGTGTGTGTGGGAACCATAACCTAGTGAGAGTCAGTGTGTGGGGCTGTATCCCCGTGTGAATCAGTTTGTCTGGGACCCGTACCCCTGTGAGAGTCAGTGTGTGTGGGACCCGTACCCCAGTGAGAGTCAGTGTGAGTGGGACCCGTACCAGAGTGAGAGCCTGTGTGTTTGTGAGACGTAGCCCAATGAGAGTCGGTGTGTGAGACCCCTAAACCAGTGAGTGTCAGTCTGTGTGGGACTCGTACCCCAGCGAGATTCAGTGTGTGGCACGCATACCCCAGTGAGAATCAGTGTGTGTGAGACCCTAACCCAGTGAGAGTCAGTGTGTGTAGGACCCGTACCCCAGTGAGAATCAGTGTGTGTAGGACCCGTACCCCAGTGAGAGTCAGTGTGTGTAGGACCCGTACCCCAGTGAGAGTCAGTGTGTGTGGGACTGTACCCCAGTGAGTCAGTGTGTGTAGGACCCGTACCCCAGTGAGAGTCAGTGTGTGTAGGACCCGTACCCCAGTGAGAGTCAGTGTGTGTGGGACCCGTACCCCAGTGAGAGTCAGTGTGTGTGGGACCCGTACCCCAGTGAGAGTCAGTGTGTGTAGGACCCGTACCCCAGTGAGAGTTAGTGTGTGTAGGACCCGTACCCCAGTGAGAATCAGTGTGTGTAGGACCCGTACCCCAGTGAGAGTCAGTGTGTGTAGGACCCGTACCCCAGTGAGAGTCAGTGTGTGTAGGACCCGTACCCCAGTGAGAGTCAGTGTGTGTAGGACCCGTACCCCAGTGAGAGTCAGTGTGTGTAGGCCCTGTACCCCAGTGAGAGTCAATGTGTGTGGGACTGTACCCCAGTGAGAGTCAGTGTGTGTGGGACTCGTACCACAGTGAGAGATAGTGTGTGCGGGAATGTACCCCAGTGAGAGCCAGTGTGTGAGGGACTGTACTCAACTGAGAGTCACTGTGTATAGGACTGTACCCCAGTAAGAGTTAGTGTGTGTGGGACTGTACCCCAGTAAGAGATGGTGTGTGTGTGACCGTACCCGAGTGAGAGTCAGTGTGTGTGGACTGTAACCCGGTGAGAGTCAGTGTGTGTGGGACACGTACCCCAGTGAGAGTCAGTGTGTGAGGGTCTGTACCCCAATGAGTGTCAGTGTATGTGGGACTGTACCCCAGTGAGTGTCAGTGTGTGTGGGACCCGTACCCCAGTGAGAGTCAGTGTGTGTGTGCCCCTAACCCAGTGGGAGTCAGTGTGTGTGGGACCCGTATCCCAGTGAGAGTCAGTGTTTGTGGGACCCGTACCCCAGTCAGTCAGTGGTTTTGGGACCCATACCCCAGTGAGAGTCAGTGTGTCTCGGACTGTACCCCAGTGAGAGTCAGTGTGTGTGGGACTGTACCCCAGTGAGAGTCAGTGTGTGTGGCACCCATACCCCAGTGAGAGTCAGTGTGTGTGGGACCCGTACCCCAGTGAGAGTCAGTGTTTGTGGGACCCGTACCCCAGTCAGTCAGTGGTTTTGGACCCGTACCCTAGTAAGAGTCAGTGTGTGTGTGCCCCTAACCCAGTGAGAGTCAGTGTGTGTGTGCCCCTAACCTAGTGAGAGTCAGTGTCTCTTGGACTGTACCCCACTGAGAGTTAGTGTGTGTGGGACCCGTACCCCAGTGAGAGTCAGTGTGTGATTGACTCGTACCCCACTGTGAGTCGGTTTTTGTGTGACCCCTACCCCCCAGTGAGAGTCAGTGTCTGTGGGACCCATACCCGAGTGAAAATCAGTGTTTGTGAGACCCATATCCCAGTGAGAGTCAGTGTGTGTGGGACCCGTACCCCAGTGAGAGTCAGTGTGTGCGTGACCCGTACCCCAGTATGAGTCGGTTTTTGTGTGAACCCTACCCTAGTGAGAGTCAGTGTATGTGGGTCCCGTACCCCAGTGAGAGTCAGTGTGTGTGAGATCCTTACCCAAGTGAGAGTCAGTGTGTGTGTGAGACGTAGCCCAATGAGAGTTGGTGTCTAGGACCTGTACACCAGTGAGCATCAGTGTGTGTGGGACCCGTACCCGTGTGACAGTCAGTGTGTTTCGGATCCATATCCCAGTGAGAGTCAGTGTGTGTGGGACCCGTACCCCAGTGAGAGTCAGTGGATGTGGTATCCGTACCCCAGTGAGAGTCAGTGTGTGTGGGACCCATACCCCAGTGAGAGTCAGTGTGTGTTGGACCCGTACCACAGTCAGAATCAGTGGTTTTGGTACCCGTACCCCAGTGAGAGTCAGTGTCTCTGGGACTGTTCCCCAGTGAGAGTCAGTGTGTGTGGGACCCATACCCGAGTGAGAGTCAGTGTTTGTGGGACCCTTACGCCAGTGAAAGTCGGTGTGTGTAGGGCCCGTACCACAGTGAGAGTCAGTATGTGTGGGACCTGTACCCCAGTGAGATTCAATGTGTGTGGGACCTGCACCCTAGTTAGAATCAGTGTGTGTGGGGCCCGTACCCCAGTGAGAGTCAGTGTGTGTGGGACTGTACTCCAGGGAGAGTCAGTGTGTGTGGGACTGTACCCCAGTGAGAGTCAGTGTGTGTGGGACCCGAACCCTAGTGAGAGTCAGTGTGTGAGGGACTGTACCCTAGTGAGTGTCAGTGTATGTGGGACTGCAAACCAGTGAGTGTCAGTGTGTGTGGGACCCGTACCCCAGTGAGATCAGTGTGTGTGTTATCCGTACTCCAGTGAGAGTCAGTGTGTGTGGGACCCGTAGCCCAGTGACAGTCAGTGTGTGTGAGACAGGTACCCCAGTGAAAGTCAGTCTGTGTGAGACCTGTACCCCAGTGAGATCAGTGTGTGTGGGACCCATACCACAGTGAGAGTCAGTGTGTGTGGGACCCGTACCACAGTGAGAGTCAGTGTGTGTGGGACCCGTAACACAGAGAGAGTCAGTGTATGTGGGACTGCAAACCAGTGAGTGTCAGTGTGTGTGGGACCCGTACCCCAGTGAGATCAGTGTGTGTGTTATCCGTACTCCAGTGAGAGTCAGTGTGTGTGGGACCCGTACCACAGTGAGAGTCAGTGTGTGTGGGACCCGTAACACAGAGAGAGTCAGTGTATGTGGGACTGCAAACCAGTGAGTGTCAGTGTGTGTGAGACCTGTACCCCAGTGAGATCAGTGTGTGTGGGACCCATACCCCAGTGAGAGTCAGTGTGTGTGGGACCCGTACCACAGTGAGAGTCAGTGTGTGTGGGACCTGTAACACAGAGAGAGTCAGTGTGTGTGGGAATGTACTCCAATGAGAGTCAGTGTGTGTGGGACTGTAACCCAGTGAGAGTCAGTGTGTGTGGGACCCGTACCCCAGTGAGAGTCAGTGTGTGAGGGACTGTACCCCAATGAGTGTCAGTGTATGTGGGACTGTACCCCAGTGAGTGTCAGTGTGTGTGGGACCCATACCCCAGTGAGAGTCAGTGTGTGTGGGAGCCGTACCCCAGTGAGAGTCAGTGTGTGTGGGACTCGTACCCCAGTGAGAGTCCGTGTGTGTGGGACCCGTACACCAGTGAGAGTCAGTGTGTGTGGGACTGTACCCCGTTGAGAGTCACTGTGTGTGGGACGCATACCACAGTGAGAGTTGGTGTGTGGGACCTGTACCCCAGTGAGTATCAGTGTGTGTGGGACCTGTACACCAGTGAGAGTCTGTGTGTGTGTGAAACGTAGCCCAATGAGAGTTGGTGTCTAGGACCTGTACACCAGTGAGCATCAGTGTGTGTGGGACCCGTACCCGTGTGACAGTCAGTGTGTTTCGGATCCATATCCCAGTGAGAGTCAGTGTGTGTGGGACCCGTACCCCAGTGAGAGTCTGTGTGTGTGTGAGACGTAGCCCAATGACAGTTGGTGTGTGGGACCCGTACCCCAGTGAGCGTCAATGTGTGGGACCCGTACCCCAGTGTGAGTCAGTGGATGTGGTATCCGTACCCCAGTGAGAGTCAGTGTGTGTGGGACCCATACCTCAGTGAGAGTCAGTGTGTGTTGGACCCGTACCACAGTCAGAATCAGTGGTTTTGGTACCCGTACCCCAGTGAGAGTCAGTGTCTCTGGGACTGTTCCCCAGTGAGAGTCAGTGTGTGTGGGACCCATACCCGAGTGAGAGTCAGTGTTTGTGGGACCCTTACGCCAGTGAAAGTCGGTGTGTGTAGGGCCCGTACCACAGTGAGAGTCAGTATGTGTGGGACCTGTACCCCAGTGATATTCAATGTGTGTGGGACCTGCACCCTAGTTAGAATCAGTGTGTGTGGGGCCCGTACCCCAGTGAGAGTCAGTGTGTGTGGGACTGTACTCCAGGGAGAGTCAGTGTGTGTGGGACTGTACCCCAGTGAGAGTCAGTGTGTGTGGGACCCGAACCCTAGTGAGAGTCAGTGTGTGAGGGACTGTACCCCAGTGAGTGTCAGTGTATGTGGGACTGCAAACCAGTGAGTGTCAGTGTGTGTGGGACCCGTACCCCAGTGAGATCAGTGTGTGTGTTATCCGTACTCCAGTGAGAGTCAGTGTGTGTGGGACCCGTAGCCCAGTGACAGTCAGTGTGTGTGAGACAGGTACCCCAGTGAAAGTCAGTCTGTGTGAGACCTGTACCCCAGTGAGATCAGTGTGTGTGGGACCCATACCCCAGTGAGAGTCAGTGTGTGTGGGACCCGTACCCCAGTGAGAGTCAGTGTGTGTGTGCCCCTAACCCAGTGGGAGTCAGTGTGTGTAGGACCCGTACCCCAGTGAGAGTCAGTGTGTGTAGGACCCGTACCCCAGTGAGAGTCAGTGTGTGTAGGACCCGTACCCCAGTGAGAGTCAGTGTGTGTAGGCCCTGTACCCCAGTGAGAGTCAATGTGTGTGGGACTGTACCCCAGTGAGAGTCAGTGTGTGTGGGACTCGTACCACAGTGAAAGATAGTGTGTGCGGGAATGTACCCCAGTGAGAGCCAGTGTGTGAGGGACTGTACTCAACTGAGAGTCACTGTGTATAGGACTGTACCCCAGTAAGAGTTAGTGTGTGTGGGACTGTACCCCAGTAAGAGATGGTGTGTGTGTGACCGTACCCGAGTGAGAGTCAGTGTGTGTGGACTGTAACCCGGTGAGAGTCAGTGTGTGTGGGACACGTACCCCAGTGAGAGTCAGTGTGTGAGGGTCTGTACCCCAATGAGTGTCAGTGTATGTGGGACTGTACCCCAGTGAGTGTCAGTGTGTGTGGGACCCGTACCCCAGTGAGAGTCAGTGTGTGTGTGCCCCTAACCCAGTGGGAGTCAGTGTGTGTGGGACCCGTATCCCAGTGAGAGTCAGTGTTTGTGGGACCCGTACCCCAGTCAGTCAGTGGTTTTGGGACCCATACCCCAGTGAGAGTCAGTGTGTCTCGGACTGTACCCCAGTGAGAGTCAGTGTGTGTGGGACTGTACCCCAGTGAGAGTCAGTGTGTGTGGCACCCATACCCCAGTGAGAGTCAGTGTGTGTGGGACCCGTACCCCAGTGAGAGTCAGTGTTTGTGGGACCCGTACCCCAGTCAGTCAGTGGTTTTGGACCCGTACCCTAGTGAGAGTCAGTGTGTGTGTGCCCCTAACCCAGTGAGAGTCAGTGTGTGTGTGCCCCTAACCTAGTGAGAGTCAGTGTCTCTTAGACTGTACCCCACTGAGAGTTAGTGTGTGTGGGACCCGTACCCCAGTGAGAGTCAGTGTGTGATTGACTCGTACCCCACTGTGAGTCGGTTTTTGTGTGACCCCTACCCCCCAGTGAGAGTCAGTGTCTGTGGGACCCATACCCGAGTGAAAATCAGTGTTTGTGAGACCCATATCCCAGTGAGAGTCAGTGTGTGTGGGACCCGTACCCCAGTGAGAGTCAGTGTGTGCGTGACCCGTACCCCAGTATGAGTCGGTTTTTGTGTGAACCCTACCCTAGTGAGAGTCAGTGTATGTGGGTCCCGTACCCCAGTGAGAGTCAGTGTGTGTGAGATCCTTACCCAAGTGAGAGTCAGTGTGTGTGTGAGACGTAGCCCAATGAGAGTTGGTGTCTAGGACCTGTACACCAGTGAGCATCAGTGTGTGTGGGACCCGTACCCGTGTGACAGTCAGTGTGTTTCGGATCCATATCCCAGTGAGAGTCAGTGTGTGTGGGACCCGTACCCCAGTGAGAGTCAGTGGATGTGGTATCCGTACCCCAGTGAGAGTCAGTGTGTGTGGGACCCATACCCCAGTGAGAGTCAGTGTGTGTTGGACCCGTACCACAGTCAGAATCAGTGTTTTGGTACCCGTACCCCAGTGAGAGTCAGTGTCTCTGGGACTGTTCCCCAGTGAGAGTCAGTGTGTGTGGGACCCATACCCGAGTGAGAGTCAGTGTTTGTGGGACCCTTACGCCAGTGAAAGTCGGTGTGTGTAGGGCCCGTACCACAGTGAGAGTCAGTATGTGTGGGACCTGTACCCCAGTGAGATTCAATGTGTGTGGGACCTGCACCCTAGTTAGAATCAGTGTGTGTGGGGCCCATACCCCAGTGAGAGTCAGTGTGTGTGGGACTGTACTCCAGGGAGAGTCAGTGTGTGTGGGACTGTACCCCAGTGAGAGTCAGTGTGTGTGGGACCCGAA
Source organism: Pristiophorus japonicus (assembly GCF_044704955.1). Lineage (NCBI taxonomy): Eukaryota > Metazoa > Chordata > Chondrichthyes > Pristiophoridae > Pristiophorus > Pristiophorus japonicus. Next base: position 157,658,400 of record NC_091984.1, on the reverse strand, counting down.
CCCTAGTGAGAGTCAGTGTGTGAGGGACTGTACCCCAGTGAGTGTCAGTGTATGTGGGACTGCAAACCAGTGAGTGTCAGTGTGTGTGGGACCCGTACCCCAGTGAGATCAGTGTGTGTGTTATCCGTACTCCAGTGAGAGTCAGTGTGTGTGGGACCCGTAGCCCAGTGACAGTCAGTGTGTGTGAGACAGGTACCCCAGTGAAAGTCAGTCTGTGTGAGACCTGTACCCCAGTGAGATCAGTGTGTGTGGGACCCATACCACAGTGAGAGTCAGTGTGTGTGGGACCCGTACCACAGTGAGAGTCAGTGTGTGTGGGACCCGTAACACAGAGAGAGTCAGTGTATGTGGGACTGCAAACCAGTGAGTGTCAGTGTGTGTGGGACCCGTACCCCAGTGAGATCAGTGTGTGTGTTATCCGTACTCCAGTGAGAGTCAGTGTGTGTGGGACCCGTACCACAGTGAGAGTCAGTGTGTGTGGGACCCGTAACACAGAGAGAGTCAGTGTATGTGGGACTGCAAACCAGTGAGTGTCAGTGTGTGTGAGACCTGTACCCCAGTGAGATCAGTGTGTGTGGGACCCATACCCCAGTGAGAGTCAGTGTGTGTGGGACCCGTACCACAGTGAGAGTCAGTGTGTGTGGGACCCGTAACACAGAGAGAGTCAGTGTGTGTGGGAATGTACTCCAATGAGAGTCAGTGTGTGTGGGACTGTAACCCAGTGAGAGTCAGTGTGTGTGGGACCCGTACCCCAGTGAGAGTCAGTGTGTGAGGGACTGTACCCCAATGAGTGTCAGTGTATGTGGGACTGTACCCCAGTGAGTGTCAGTGTGTGTGGGACCCATACCCCAGTGAGAGTCAGTGTGTGTGGGAGCCGTACCCCAGTGAGAGTCAGTGTGTGTGGGACTCGTACCCCAGTGAGAGTCCGTGTGTGTGGGACCCGTACACCAGTGAGAGTCAGTGTGTGTGGGACTGTACCCCGTTGAGAGTCACTGTGTGTGGGACGCATACCACAGTGAGAGTTGGTGTGTGGGACCTGTACCCCAGTGAGTATCAGTGTGTGTGGGACCTGTACACCAGTGAGAGTCTGTGTGTGTGTGAAACGTAGCCCAATGAGAGTTGGTGTCTAGGACCTGTACACCAGTGAGCATCAGTGTGTGTGGGACCCGTACCCGTGTGACAGTCAGTGTGTTTCGGATCCATATCCCAGTGAGAGTCAGTGTGTGTGGGACCCGTACCCCAGTGAGAGTCTGTGTGTGTGTGAGACGTAGCCCAATGACAGTTGGTGTGTGGGACCCGTACCCCAGTGAGCGTCAATGTGTGGGACCCGTACCCCAGTGTGAGTCAGTGGATGTGGTATCCGTACCCCAGTGAGAGTCAGTGTGTGTGGGACCCATACCTCAGTGAGAGTCAGTGTGTGTTGGACCCGTACCACAGTCAGAATCAGTGGTTTTGGTACCCGTACCCCAGTGAGAGTCAGTGTCTCTGGGACTGTTCCCCAGTGAGAGTCAGTGTGTGTGGGACCCATACCCGAGTGAGAGTCAGTGTTTGTGGGACCCTTACGCCAGTGAAAGTCGGTGTGTGTAGGGCCCGTACCACAGTGAGAGTCAGTATGTGTGGGACCTGTACCCCAGTGATATTCAATGTGTGTGGGACCTGCACCCTAGTTAGAATCAGTGTGTGTGGGGCCCGTACCCCAGTGAGAGTCAGTGTGTGTGGGACTGTACTCCAGGGAGAGTCAGTGTGTGTGGGACTGTACCCCAGTGAGAGTCAGTGTGTGTGGGACCCGTACCACAGTGAGAGTCAGTGTGTGTGGGACCCGTAACACAGAGAGAGTCAGTGTGTGTGGGAATGTACTCCAATGAGAGTCAGTGTGTGTGGGACTGTAACCCAGTGAGAGTCAGTGTGTGTGGGACCCGTACCCCAGTGAGAGTCAGTGTGTGAGGGACTGTACCCCAATGAGTGTCAGTGTATGTGGGACTGTACCCCAGTGAGTGTCAGTGTGTGTGGGACCCGTACCCCAGTGAGAGTCAGTGTGTGTGTGCCCCTAACCCAGTGGGAGTCAGTGTGTGTGGGACCCGTATCCCAGTGAGAGTCAGTGTTTGTGGGACCCGTACCCCAGTCAGTCAGTGGTTTTGGGACCCATACCCCAGTGAGAGTCAGTGTGTCTCGGACTGTACCCCAGTGAGAGTCAGTGTGTGTGGGACTGTACCCCAGTGAGAGTCAGTGTGTGTGGCACCCATACCCCAGTGAGAGTCAGTGTGTGTGGGACCCGTACCCCAGTCAGTCAGTGGTTTTGGACCCGTACCCTAGTGAGAGTCAGTGTGTGTGTGCCCCTAACCCAGTGAGAGTCAGTGTGTGTGTGCCCCTAACCTAGTGAGAGTCAGTGTCTCTTAGACTGTACCCCACTGAGAGTTAGTGTGTGTGGGACCCGTACCCCAGTGAGAGTCAGTGTGTGATTGACTCGTACCCCACTGTGAGTCGGTTTTTGTGTGACCCCTACCCCCCAGTGAGAGTCAGTGTCTGTGGGACCCATACCCGAGTGAAAATCAGTGTTTGTGAGACCCATATCCCAGTGAGAGTCAGTGTGTGTGGGACCCGTACCCCAGTGAGAGTCAGTGTGTGCGTGACCCGTACCCCAGTATGAGTCGGTTTTTGTGTGAACCCTACCCTAGTGAGAGTCAGTGTATGTGGGTCCCGTACCCCAGTGAGAGTCAGTGTGTGTGAGATCCTTACCCAAGTGAGAGTCAGTGTGTGTGTGAGACGTAGCCCAATGAGAGTTGGTGTCTAGGACCTGTACACCAGTGAGCATCAGTGTGTGTGGGACCCGTACCCGTGTGACAGTCAGTGTGTTTCGGATCCATATCCCAGTGAGAGTCAGTGTGTGTGGGACCCGTACCCCAGTGAGAGTCAGTGGATGTGGTATCCGTACCCCAGTGAGAGTCAGTGTGTGTGGGACCCATACCCCAGTGAGAGTCAGTGTGTGTTGGACCCGTACCACAGTCAGAATCAGTGGTTTTGGTACCCGTACCCCAGTGAGAGTCAGTGTCTCTGGGACTGTTCCCCAGTGAGAGTCAGTGTGTGTGGGACCCATACCCGAGTGAGAGTCAGTGTTTGTGGGACCCTTACGCCAGTGAAAGTCGGTGTGTGTAGGGCCCGTACCACAGTGAGAGTCAGTATGTGTGGGACCTGTACCCCAGTGAGATTCAATGTGTGTGGGACCTGCACCCTAGTTAGAATCAGTGTGTGTGGGGCCCGTACCCCAGTGAGAGTCAGTGTGTGTGGGACTGTACTCCAGGGAGAGTCAGTGTGTGTGGGACTGTACCCCAGTGAGAGTCAGTGTGTGTGGGACCCGAACCCTAGTGAGAGTCAGTGTGTGAGGGACTGTACCCCAGTGAGTGTCAGTGTATGTGGGACTGCAAACCAGTGAGTGTCAGTGTGTGTGGGACCCGTACCCCAGTGAGATCAGTGTGTGTGTTATCCGTACTCCAGTGAGAGTCAGTGTGTGTGGGACCCGTAGCCCAGTGACAGTCAGTGTGTGTGAGACAGGTACCCCAGTGAAAGTCAGTCTGTGTGAGACCTGTACCCCAGTGAGATCAGTGTGTGTGGGACCCATACCACAGTGAGAGTCAGTGTGTGTGGGACCCGTAACACAGAGAGAGTCAGTGTATGTGGGACTGCAAACCAGTGAGTGTCAGTGTGTGTGGGACCCGTACCCCAGTGAGATCAGTGTGTGTGTTATCCGTACTCCAGTGAGAGTCAGTGTGTGTGGGACCCGTACCACAGTGAGAGTCAGTGTGTGTGGGACCCGTAACACAGAGAGAGTCAGTGTATGTGGGACTGCAAACCAGTGAGTGTCAGTGTGTGTGGGACCCGTACCCCAGTGAGATCAGTGTGTGTGTTATCCGTACTCCAGTGAGAGTCAGTGTGTGTGGGACCCGTACCACAGTGAGAGTCAGTGTGTGTGGGACCCGTAACACAGAGAGAGTCAGTGTATGTGGGACTGCAAACCAGTGAGTGTCAGTGTGTGTGAGACCTGTACCCCAGTGAGATCAGTGTGTGTGGGACCCATACCCCAGTGAGAGTCAGTGTGTGTGGGACCCGTACCACAGTGAGAGTCAGTGTGTGTGGGACCCGTAACACAGAGAGAGTCAGTGTGTGTGGGAATGTACTCCAATGAGAGTCAGTGTGTGTGGGACTGTAACCCAGTGAGAGTCAGTGTGTGTGGGACCCGTACCCCAGTGAGAGTCAGTGTGTGAGGGACTGTACCCCAATGAGTGTCAGTGTATGTGGGACTGTACCCCAGTGAGTGTCAGTGTGTGTGGGACCCATACCCCAGTGAGAGTCAGTGTGTGTGGGAGCCGTACCCCAGTGAGAGTCAGTGTGTGTGGGACTCGTACCCCAGTGAGAGTCCGTGTGTGTGGGACCCGTACACCAGTGAGAGTCAGTGTGTGTGGGACTGTACCCCGTTGAGAGTCACTGTGTGTGGGACGCATACCACAGTGAGAGTTGGTGTGTGGGACCTGTACCCCAGTGAGTATCAGTGTGTGTGGGACCTGTACACCAGTGAGAGTCTGTGTGTGTGTGAAACGTAGCCCAATGAGAGTTGGTGTCTAGGACCTGTACACCAGTGAGCATCAGTGTGTGTGGGACCCGTACCCGTGTGACAGTCAGTGTGTTTCGGATCCATATCCCAGTGAGAGTCAGTGTGTGTGGGACCCGTACCCCAGTGAGAGTCTGTGTGTGTGTGAGACGTAGCCCAATGACAGTTGGTGTGTGGGACCCGTACCCCAGTGAGCGTCAATGTGTGGGACCCGTACCCCAGTGTGAGTCAGTGGATGTGGTATCCGTACCCCAGTGAGAGTCAGTGTGTGTGGGACCCATACCTCAGTGAGAGTCAGTGTGTGTTGGACCCGTACCACAGTCAGAATCAGTGGTTTTGGTACCCGTACCCCAGTGAGAGTCAGTGTCTCTGGGACTGTTCCCCAGTGAGAGTCAGTGTGTGTGGGACCCATACCCGAGTGAGAGTCAGTGTTTGTGGGACCCTTACGCCAGTGAAAGTCGGTGTGTGTAGGGCCCGTACCACAGTGAGAGTCAGTATGTGTGGGACCTGTACCCCAGTGAGATTCAATGTGTGTGGGACCTGCACCCTAGTTAGAATCAGTGTGTGTGGGGCCCGTACCCCAGTGAGAGTCAGTGTGTGTGGGACTGTACTCCAGGGAGAGTCAGTGTGTGTGGGACTGTACCCCAGTGAGAGTCAGTGTGTGTGGGACCCGAACCCTAGTGAGAGTCAGTGTGTGAGGGACTGTACCCAAGTGAGCGTCAGTGTATGTGGGACTGCAAACCAGTGAGTGTCAGTGTGTGTGGGACCCGTACCCCAGTGAGATCAGTGTGTGTGTTATCCGTACTCCAGTGAGAGTCAGTGTGTGTGGGACCCGTAGCCCAGTGACAGTCAGTGTGTGTGAGACAGGTACCCCAGTGAAAGTCAGTCTGTGTGAGACCTGTACCCCAGTGAGATCAGTGTGTGTGGGACCCATACCCCAGTGAGAGTCAGTGTGTGTGGGACCCGTACCACAGTGAGAGTCAGTGTGTGTGGGACCCGTAACACAGAGAGAGTCAGTGTATGTGGGACTGCAAACCAGTGAGTGTCAGTGTGTGTGGGACCCGTACCCCAGTGAGATCAGTGTGTGTGTTATCCGTACTCCAGTGAGAGTCAGTGTGTGTGGGACCCGTAGCCCAGTGACAGTCAGTGTGTGTGAGACAGGTACCCCAGTGAAAGTCAGTCTGTGTGAGACCTGTACCCCAGTGAGATCAGTGTGTGTGGGACCCATACCCCAGTGAGAGTCAGTGTGTGTGGGACCCGTACCACAGTGAGAGTCAGTGTGTGTGGGACCCGTAACACAGAGAGAGTCAGTGTGTGTGGGAATGTACTCCAATGAGAGTCAGTGTGTGTGGGACTGTAACCCAGTGAGAGTCAGTGTGTGTGGGACCCGTACCCCAGTGAGAGTCAGTGTGTGAGGGACTGTACCCCAATGAGTGTCAGTGTATGTGGGACTGTACCCCAGTGAGTGTCAGTGTGTGTGGGACCCATACCCCAGTGAGAGTCAGTGTGTGTGGGAGCCGTACCCCAGAGAGAGTCAGTGTGTGTGGGACTCGTACCCCAGTGAGAGTCCGTGTGTGTGGGACCCGTACACCAGTGAGAGTCAGTGTGTGTGGGACTGTACCCCGTTGAGAGTCACTGTGTGTGGGACGCATACCACAGTGAGAGTTGGTGTGTGGGACCTGTACCCCAGTGAGTATCAGTGTGTGTGGGACCTGTACACCAGTGAGAGTCTGTGTGTGTGTGAAACGTAGCCCAATGAGAGTTGGTGTGTGGGACCCGTACCCCAGTGAGTGTTAATGTGCGGGACCTGTACCCCAGTGAGAGTCAGTGTGTGTGAGACCCGTACACCAGTGAGAATCAGTGTGTGTGGGAACCGTAACCTAGTGAGAGTCAGTGTGTGGGGCTGTATCCCCATGTGCATCAGTTTGTCTGGGACCCGTACCCCTGTGAGAGTCAGTGTGTGTGGGACCCGTACCCCAGTGAGAGTCAGTGTGAGTGGGACCCGTACCAGAGTGAGAGCCTGTGTGTGTGTGAGACGTAGCCCAATGAGAGTCGGTGTGTGAGACCCGTAAACCAGTGAGTGTCAGTCTGTGTGGGACTCGTACCCCAGCGAGATTCAGTGTGTGGCACGCATACCCCAGTGAGAATCAGTGTGTGTGAGACCCCATCCCAGTGAGAGTCAGTGTGTGTAGGACCCGTACCCCAGTGAGAATCAGTGTGTGTAGGACCCGTACCCCAGTGAGAGTCAGTGTGTGTAGGATCCGTACCCCAGTGAGAGTCAGTGTGTGTGGGACCCGTACCCCAGTGAGAGTCAGTGTGTGTAGGACCCGTACCCCAGTGAGAGTCAGTGTGTGTGGTACCCGTAACACAATGAGAGTCAGTGTGTGTGGGACTCGTACCACAGTGAGAGATGGTGTGTGAGGGACTGTACTCAACTGAGAGTCACTGTGTGGAGGACTGTACCCCAGTGAGAGTTAGTGTGTCTGGGACTGCACCCCAGTAAGAGATGGTGTGTGTGTGACCATACCCGAGTGAGAGTCAGTGTGTGTGGACTGTAACCCGGTGAGAGTCAGTGTGTGTGGGACCCGTACCCCAGTGAGAGTCAGTGTGAGTGGGACCCGTACCAGAGTGAGAGTCTGTGTGTATGTGAGACGTAGCCCAATGAGAGTCGGTGTGTGTGGGACCCGTAAACCAGTGAGTGTCAGTCTGTGTGGGACTCGTACCCCAGCGAGATTCAGTGTGTAGCACGCGTACCCCAGTGAGAGTCAGTGTGTGTGAGCCCCTAACCCAGTGAGAGTCAGTGTGTGTAGGACGCGTACCCCAGTGAGAGTTGGTGTGTATGGGACCCATACCACGGTGAGAGTTGGTGCGTAGGATCCGTTGCCCAGTGTATATCAGTCTATGTGGGACTCGTACCCCTGTGAGAGTCAGTGTGTGTGAGACCCATACCGCAGTGAGATCAGTGAGTGTGGGACCCATACTCCAATGAGAGTCAGTGTGTGTGAGACCCGTACCCCAGCGAGATCAGTGATTGTGGGACCTGTACCCCAGTGAGAGTCAGTGTGTGTGGGAAAGTACTCCAGTGAGTGTCAGTGTGTGTGGGACTGTACCCCAAGGAGAGTCAGTGTGTGTGGGACTGTACCCCAGTGAGAGTCAGTGTGTGTGGGACCCGTAACACAGTGAGAGTCAGTGTGTGTGGGACCCGTAACACAGTGAGAGATAGTGTGTGTGGGACTCGTACCACAGTGAGTGATAGTGTGTGTAGGACTGTACCCCGGTGAGATCAGTGTGTGTGTTATCCGTACTCCAGTGAGAGTCAGTGTGTGTGGGACCCGTAGCCCAGTGACAGTCAGTGTGTGTGAGACAGGTACCCCAGTGAAAGTCAGTCTGTGTGAGACCTGTACCCCAGTGAGATCAGTGTGTGTGGGACCCATACCCCAGTGAGAGTCAGTGTGTGTGGGACCCGTACCACAGTGAGAGTCAGTGTGTGTGGGATCCGTACCACAGTGAGAGTCAGTGTGCGTGGGAATGTACTCCAATGAGAGTCAGTGTGTGTGGGACTGTAACCCAGTGAGAATCAGTGTGTGTGGGACCCGTACCCCAGTGAGAGTCAGTGTGTGAGGGACTGTACCCCAGTGAGTGTCAGTGTGTGTGGGACCCATACCCCAGTGAGAGTCAGTGTGTGTGGGACCCGTACACCAGTGAGAGTCTGTGTGTGTGTGAAACGTAGCCCAATGAGAGTTGGTGTGTGGGACCCGTACCCCAGTGAGTGTTAATGTGTGGGACCTGCACCCCAGTGAGAGTCAGTGTGTGTGAGACCCGTACACCAGTGAGAATCAGTGTGTGTGGGAACCATAACCTAGTGAGAGTCAGTGTGTGGGCTGTATCCCCATGTGAATCAGTTGTCTGGGACCCGTACCCCTGTGAGAGTCAGTGTGTGTGGGACTCGTACCACAGTGAGAGATAGTGTGTGCGGGAATGTACCCCAGTGAGAGTCAGTGTGTGAGGGACTGTACTCAACTGAGAGTTACTGTGTGTAGGACTGTACCCCGGTGAGAGTCAGTGTGTGTGGGACCCGAACCCCAGTGAGAGTCAGTGTGTGAGGGACTGTACCCCAGTGAGTGTCAGTGTATGTGGGACTGCAAACCAGTGAGTGTCAGTGTGTGTGGGACCCGTACCCCAGTGAGATCAGTGTGTGTGTTATCCGTACTTCAGTGAGAGTTAGTGTGTGTGGAACCCGTAGCCCAGTGACAGTCAGTGTGTGTGAGACAGGTACCCCAGTGAAAGTCAGTCTGTGTGAGACCTGTACCCCAGTGAGATCAGTGTGTGTGGGACCCATACCCCAGTGAGAGTCAGTGTGTGTGGGACCCGTACCACAGTGAGAGTCAGTGTGTGTGGGACCCGTACCACAGTGAGAGTCAGTGTGTGTGGGAATGTACTCCAATGAGAGTCAGTGTGTGTGGGACTGTAACCCAGTGAGAGTCAGTGTGTGTGGGACCCGTACCCCAGTGAGAGTCAGTGTGTGAGGGACTGTACCCCAATGAGTGTCAGTGTATGTGGGACCCGTACCCCAGTGAGAGTCAGTGTGTGTGGGACTCGTACCCCAGTGAGAGTCAGTGTGTGTGGGACCCGTACCCCAGTGAGAGTCACTGTGTGTGGGACTGTACCCCGTTGAGAGTCACTGTGTGTGATGCATACCACAGTGAGAGTTGATGTGTGGGACCTGTACCCCAGTGAGTATCAGTGTGTGTGGGACCCGTACGACTGTGACAGTCAGTGTGTGTCAGACCCATATCCCAGTGAGAGTCAGTGTGTGTGGGACCCGTACACCAGTGAGAGTCTGTGTGTGTGTGTGAAACGTAGCCCAATGAGAGTTGGTGTGTGGGACCCGTACCCCAGTGAGTGTTAATGTGTGGGACATGTACCCCAGTGAGAGTCAGTGTGTGTGAGACCCGTACACCAGTGAGAATCAGTGTGTGTGGGAACCATAACCTAGTGAGAGTCAGTGTGTGGGGCTGTATCCCCGTGTGAATCAGTTTGTCTGGGACCCGTACCCCTGTGAGAGTCAGTGTGTGTGGGACCCGTACCCCAGTGAGAGTCAGTGTGAGTGGGACCCGTACCAGAGTGAGAGCCTGTGTGTTTGTGAGACATAGCCCAATGAGAGTCGGTGTGTGAGACCCGTAAACCAGTGAGTGTCAGTCTGTGTGGGACTCGTACCCCAGCGAGATTCAGTGTGTGGCACGCATACCCCAGTGAGAATCAGTGTGTGTGAGACCCTAACCCAGTGAGAGTCAGTGTGTGTAGGACCCGTACCCCAGTGAGAATCAGTGTGTGTAGGACCCGTACCCCAGTGAGAGTCAGTGTGTGTAGGACCCGTACCCCAGTGAGAGTCAGTGTGTGTGGGACCCGTACCCCAGTGAGAGTCAGTGTGTGTAGGACCCGTACCCCAGTGAGAGTCAGTGTGTGTAGGACCCGTACCCCTGTGAGAGTTAGTGTGTGTGGGACTGTACCCCAGTTAGAGTCAGTGTGTGTGGGACTCGTACCACAGTGAGAGATAGTGTGTGCGGGAATGTACCCCAGTGAGAGCCAGTGTGTGAGGGACTGTACTCAACTGAGAGTTACTGTGTATAGGACTGTACCCCAGTAAGAGTTAGTGTGTGTGGGACTGTACCCCAGTAAGAGATGGTGTGTGTGTGACCGTACCCGAGTGAGAGTCAGTGTGTGTGGACTGTAACCCGGTGAGAGTCAGTGTGTGTGGGACACGTACCCCAGTGAGAGTCAGTGTGTAAGGGTCTGTACCCCAATGAGTGTCAGTGTATGTGGGACTGTACCCCAGTGAGTGTCAGTGTGTGTGGGACCCGTACCCCAGTGAGAGTCAGTGTGTGTGTGCCCCTAACCCAGTGGGAGTCAGTGTGTGTGGGACCCGTACCCCAGTGAGAGTCAGTGTTTGTGGGACCCGTACCCCAGTCAGTCAGTGGTTTTGGGACCCATACCCCAGTGAGAGTCAGTGTGTCTCGGACTGTACCCCAGTGAGAGTCAGTGTGTGTGGGACTGTACCCCAGTGAGTGTCAGTGTGTGTTGGACCATACCCCAGTGAGAGCCTTTTTGTGTGGGACTGTACCCCAGTGAGAGTCAGTGTGTGTGGCACCCATACCCCAGTGAGAGTCAGTGTGTGTGGGACCCGTACCCCAGTGAGAGTCAGTGTTTGTGGGACCCGTACCCCAGTCAGTCAGTGGTTTTGGACCCGTACCCTAGTGAGAGTCAGTGTGTGTGTGCCCCTAACCCAGTGAGAGTCAGTGTGTGTGTGCCCCTAACCTAGTGAGAGTCAGTGTCTCTTGGACTGTACCCCACTGAGAGTTAGTGTGTGTGGGACCCGTACCCCAGTGAGAGTCAGTGTGTGATTGACCCGTACCCCACTGTGAGTCGGTTTTTGTGTGACCCCTACCCCCCAGTGAGAGTCAGTGTCTGTGGGACCCATACCCGAGTGAAAATCAGTGTTTGTGAGACCCATATCCCAGTGAGAGTCAGTGTGTGTGGGACCCGTACCCCAGTGAGAGTCAGTGTGTGCGTGACCCGTACCCCAGTATGAGTCGGTTTTTGTGTGAACCCTACCCTAGTGAGAGTCAGTGTATGTGGGTCCCGTACCCCAGTGAGAGTCAGTGTGTGTGAGATCCTTACCCAAGTGAGAGTCAGTGTGTGTGTGAGACGTAGCCCAATGAGAGTTGGTGTCTAGGACCTGTACACCAGTGAGCATCAGTGTGTGTGGGACCCGTACCCGTGTGACAGTCAGTGTGTTTCAGATCCATATCCCAGTGAGAGTCAGTGTGTGTGGGACCCGTACCCCAGTGAGAGTCTGTGTGTGTGTGAGACGTAGCCCAATGACAGTTGGTGTGTGGGACCCGTACCCCAGTGAGCGTCAATGTGTGGGACCCGTACCCCAGTGTGAGTCAGTGGATGTGGTATCCGTACCCCAGTGAGAGTCAGTGTGTGTGGGACCCATACCCCAGTGAGAGTCAGTGTGTGTTGGACCCGTACCACAGTCAGAATCAGTGGTTTTGGTACCCGTACCCCAGTGAGAGTCAGTGTCTCTGGGACTGTTCCCCAGTGAGAGTCAGTGTGTGTGGGACCCATACCCGAGTGAGAGTCAGTGTTTGTGGGACCCTTACGCCAGTGAAAGTCGGTGTGTGTAGGGCCCGTACCACAGTGAGAGTCAGTATGTGTGGGACCTGTACCCCAGTGAGATTCAATGTGTGTGGGACCTGCACCCTAGTTAGAATCAGTGTGTGTGGGGCCCATACCCCAGTGAGAGTCAGTGTGTGTGTGACCCGTACTCCACTGTGAGTCGGTTTTTGTGTGACCCCTACCCCAGTGAGAGTCAGTGTCTGTGGGACCCGTACACCAGTGAGAGTCAGTTTGTGTGTGACCCGTACCCCAGTGAGAGTCAGTGTATGTGAGACCCGTACCCCAGTGAGAATCAGTGTTTCTGGGACCCGTACCCCAGTGAGAGTTAGTGTGTGTGGGACCCGTACCCCAGTGAGAATCTGTGTGTGTGGGACCCGTACCCCTGTGACAGTCAGTGTGTGTCGGACCCATATCCCAGTGAGAGTCAGTGTATCTTGGACCCGTACCCCAGTTTGAGTCAGTGTGCGTGGGACCCGTACCCCAGTGAGAGTCAGTGTGTGGGACGCATACCACAGTGAGTGTCAGTATGTGTGGGACTCGTACCCCAGTGAGAGTCAGTCTGTGTGGGACTCGTACCCCAGTGAGAGTCAGTGTGTGTGGGACCCGTACCCCAGTGAGAGTCAGTGTGTGTGGGGCCCGTACCCCAGTGAGAGTCACTGTGTGTGGGACCCGTACCCCAGTGAGAGTCAGTCTGTGTGGGACCCGTACCCCAGTGAAAGTCAGTGTGTGTGGGACCCGTACCCCAGTGAGAGTCACTATGTGTGGGACCTGTACCCCAGTGAGAGTCAGTGTGTGTGGGACCCGTACCCCAGTGAAAGTCAGTGTGTGTGGGACCCATACCCCAGTGAGAGTCAGTGTGTATTGACCCGTACCCCAGTGAGAGTCACTGTGTGTGGGACCCGTACCCCAGTGAAAGTCAGCGTGTGTGGCACCCGTACCCCAGCGAGAATCAATGTGTGTGTGGGATGCGTACCCCAGTGAGAGTCAGTGTTATATATATAAACTATAGATATACTCTCTGTGTAGTCACTCTATAGTTGCATAAGATGGAGACTTGTTTACTTGATGTACTATCATTAAGGTTTACACTGTGTATATACCATGCTGGCACCAGTAGAGGGTGCAACTGGTGGAGCCCGGGCTTTCCTGTCCTGGTGGTAGGGGCTATGTAAAAGGGGAGCCCCCATGCGGCTGCCTCACTCTGGAGTTACGACTAAAGGCCCAAGGTCACTACAGTTTGAGTACAACCCATTGCCTTGTGGAGTAATTCATAAGTGCATTACAGACATAATAACTGCCGATGAGAACTTTGGCTGGCTACCTTTGACACACTAAAAGACTTTGTAGTGGGTGATGATTGGGATGCCTTCACGGAATGGCTCGAGTGTGGGACCCGTAGCCCTCGATTAACCATGGCCTGTGAAAGGTGCATTCACTCACATGTGGACAGAGTTGCTGTTGCCGGCGAGCTACGGCTCTGGTCTTTGAGGGCCACCAGGTTGACGGTGTAATCCTCCCCAGGCTTGAGACCGGACTGGTTAAAGGAGGTGACGGTGCTGGGAAGCTGCACGATCATCCCACCTTCATTACTCTGGAAAACAGCGTGCAATTACATATCACAGGCTCAGAGAGAGAGGAGGGCAAGGGAGGGGGAGGGGGGAGGGGGGAGGGGAGCGAGGAGGGCAAGGGAGGGGAGGGGAGCGAGGAGGGGAAGGGAGGGGGATCGAGGAGTGGGTAGGGGAGCGAGGAGGGCAAGTGAGGGGGAGCGAGGGGGGGGAAGAGAGGGGAGCAAAGAGGGGAAGGAGGGGAGGGGAGCGAGGAGGGCAAGGGAGGGGGAGGGGGGAGGTGTAGGGGAGTGAAATGAGAAAGGAGACAGTCAGAGGGATGGGGCATCTTGATTTATTAGTAACGATCTTATACTTGTGACCCCTAATTCTCCCAGACCAACGGAAACATTTCTTCCATGTGTACCGCTTCATGGTGTTAAAGAACTTTATCAGGTCTCCCCTCAACTGGAGAAAAGCGGGGCAGGGGAGCGGAACAGGGCAGGGAGGGAAGGGGTCGGGATGGGAGCGGGCGGGGAGGGGTGAGGAGCGGGGGAGGGGAGAGGAGCAGGGGAGGGAGAGAGGGGGGAGACGGGGTGAGAGTGGGGGAGAGGGGGGAGTGGAACCGGGTGGGAGGAGGGGGGAGGGGAGAGACGTGGGAGAGAAGGGGGAGGGGAGGGGAGCGGGGCAGGGAGAGGGGGGAGGGGAGCGGGGGGTGAGGGGGATCGGGGCGGGTAGAGGGGGGAGGGGAGGGAGCGGGGCAGGAGGGGGGAGGGGGGCAGGGTGGGAGAGGAGCAGGGGGGGTGCGGGGGGGGAGAGGGGGAGGGGAGAGAAGCGGGGGTGGGGGTGAGGAGGGGCACGTAGGGGAGGGGGGTTGGGGGCGGTGCGTGGAGGGGTAGGTGAGGGATCGGGGCGGGAGGGGTCAGGCTGCTTACCTTGGCAATAAAATTGATCTCCCAGCCATCGAAGGAGAACTGGAAAGGTTCCCACTGCACCTCCACTGCGGTCTCAGTGATGGATCGGAAGCGAAGGCCTTGAGGGGTGGACAGATCTGTGGAGACACGGCACAGATTAGGGACAGCCAGCACAGACTGTCAGTTTTTGGTATTCCCAGCAACCAGCTCACGTTCAAACTAGTCAACCAAATTGCTGTTTTTATATGTTATCAATCCCTCAAAAAAGGCTTGAATGTATACAGTGCGGGCATACAAATAACAACAACTTGCATTGATGTAGCACCATTAACATTGTAAACACCCAAAGGCGCCACACAGGAGTACCATCAGACAAGATATTTGACACCGAGCCACATAAGGAGAAATTAGGGCAGGTGACCAAAGCTTGGTTAAAGAGATAGGTGTTAAGGAGCGTCCTCAAGGAGGAGAGAGAGGTAAAGAGGTGGAGAGGTTTAGGCAGGGTGTTCCAGAGCTTGGGGCCTATTTTGAAATCGAGGTGTTCTTTAACCGGAAGCGATGTAGGTCAGCGAACAAAGGGGCGATGGGTGAGCGGGACTTGGTGCGAGTTAGGACACAGGGCAGCCAACTATTGGATTCCCACTAGCTTACATTGGGTAGAATGTGGGAGGCCAGCCAGGTGTCCGTTGGAACAGACAAGTCTAGAGGTAACAAAGACATGGATGAGGGCTTCAGCAGCAGATGAGCTGAGGCTGGGGTGGAGACGGTCGATGTTTCGGCGATGGAAATAGACGATCTTTGATATACTGGGGATTTGTGGTTGAAAGTGTGCGAACAGTCTGGGTCAGCCTCATCACATGTTGGGGAGAGGAATGGTTCAATGACTTGGGAACGGAGTTTGTTGCGGGGATTGAAAGCAATGGCTTCGTTTTCCCAATATTCAATTGCAGAAAATCTCTGCTCATCCAGAACTGGATGTCAGACAAGCAGCCTGACAATTTAGAGACTGTGGAGGGGTCGAGAGAACTGGTGGTGAGGTAGAGCTGGGTGTCGTCAGCATACATGTGCAAACTGAGGCTCTGTTTCTGGATGATGTCACCAAGGGGCAACATGTAAATGGGAAATCGGAGAGGGCCGAGGATAGATTCTTGGGGGACACCAGAGGTAACGATGTGGGTGCGGGAAGAGAAGCGGTTGCCAATGACGTGTAAATGTGTGGGAGAGAGTGAGGTCATACACACGTGTAAATGTGTGGGAGAGTGAGGTCATACACACGTGTAAATGTGTGGGAGAGTGAGGTCATACACACGTGTAAATGTGTGGGAGACTGCGATCGTACACACGTGTAAATGTGTGGGAGACTGCGATCGTACACACGTGTAAATGTGTGGGAGACTGCGATCGTACACACGTGTAAATGTGTGGGAGACTGCGATCGTACACACGTGGAAATGTGTGGGAGACTGCGATCGTACACACGTGTAAATGTGTGAGAGAGTGAGGTCATACACACGTGTAAATGTGTGGGAGAGTGAGGTCATACACACGTGTAAATGTGTGGGAGAGTGAGGTCATACACGTGTAAATGTGTGGGAGACTGCGATCGTACACACGTGTAAATGTGTGAGAGAGTGAGGTCATACACACGTGTAAATGTGTGGGAGAGTGAGGTCATACACATGTGTAAATGTGTGGGAGACTGCGATCGTACACACGTGTAAATGTGTGAGAGAGTGAGGTCATACACACGTGTAAATGTGTGGGAGACTGAGGTCATACACATGTGTAAATGTGTGGGAGACTGAGGTCATACACACATGTAAATGTGTGGGAGACTGCGATCGTACACACGTGTAAATGTGTGGGAGAGTGAGGTCATACACACGTACGTAAATGCGTGGGAGACTGCAGTCATACACACGTGTGTAAATATTTGGGAGACTGCGGTCACACACGTGTAAATGTACGGGAGGATGCGGTCACACACACGTGTGTAAATGTGTGGAGGGTGCTGTCACACACACGTGTGTAAATGTATGGGAGGGTGTGGTCATACACACGTGTGTAAATGTATGGGAGAATGCGGTCAAACACATGTGTGTAAAAGTAGAGGAGAGTGCGGTCATACACAGATGTGTAAATGTGTGGCAGGTGCGGTCACACACAGATGTGTAAATGTGTGGGAGGGTGCGATCACACAGACGTGGCAGAGTGTGTGGAGGGAACATGGGCCAGTGTGCGGTGGGACTTACGCGTGGTGAGCCGTGAGGTGATGGGGACACTCAGCTTGTTATTCAGCACGGCGTAGACATTAATGTTATATTCCACGCCAGGCTCCAGTTCGTTGATGGTGGCTGCAGTCCAGTTCCCCGGGACACGTAGCTCCAACCGTACCCCATCCGCGATGGTGGGCGTGTAGGTGATGAGGTACTCGGTGACGACCACAGGCCCCGTCCACTCCAGCCCAATGCTGCGATCAGTGACATCAGTCGCTCGAAGGGCTTTGGGTGGGGCAACTGAGAGAGCAAACAGACCAAATCCTTCAAACAGCAGAGAGAATCACCAAATACACTGCACAAGTCCTTCACTCGCCGCATCATACATTCGCTGCAATCGAACACAACCCACATTCTACCAAACACAAAAACATGCACCTTTCCAGCATAAACAGTCTGCTGAAATCTAATTATAATGCACATTCAAATTCAATATTTTACAGAAATATGCAGCTATATTACAGAGTAACAAGTAACTATATCACAGGGAGATGTGTACCTATATTACAGAGTAATAAGTAACTATATAACAGGGAGATGTGTATCTATATCACAGGGAGACGTGTATCTATATCACAGGGAGATGTGTATCTATATCCAGGGAAACGTGTATCTATATCACAGGGAGACATGTATCTATATCACAGGGAGATGTGTATCTTTCTCACAGGGGGACGTGTATCTATATTACAGGGAGACAAGTATCCATATCACAGGGAGATGTGTATCTTTCTCACAGGGGGACGTGTATCTATATTACAGTGAGACAAGTATCCATATCACAGGGAGACTTGTATCTATATCACAGAGAGACGTGTATCTATATCACAGTGAGACATATATCGATGTCACAGGGAGACGTGTATCTATATCACAGGGAGACATGTATCTATATCACAGGGAGACATGTATCTATATCACAGGGAGATGTGTATCTATATCACAGGGAGACATGTATCTACATCACAGGGAGACATGTATCTATATCACAGGCAGATGTTTATCTATATCACAGGGAGACGTGTATCTATATCACAGGGAGGCGTGTATCTATATCACAGGGAGACGTGTATCTATATCACAGGGAGACGTGTATCTATATCACAGGGAGACGTGTATCTATATCACAGGGAGACGTGTATCTATATCGCAGGGAGACGTGTATCTATATCACAGGGAGATGTGTATCTATATCACAGGGAGACATGTATCTATATCACAGGGAGATGTTTATCTATATCACAGGGAGAGGTGTATCTATATCACAGGGAGGCGTGTATCTATATCACAGGGAGACGTGTATCTATATCGCAGGGAGATGTGTATCTATATCACAGGGAGACGTGTATCTATATCGCAGGGAGACGTGTATCTATATCACAGGGAGATGTGTATCTATATCACAGGGAGATGTGTATCTATATCACAGGGAGATGAGTATCTATATCACAGGGAGACGTGTATCTATATCACAGGGAGACCTGTATCTATATCACAGGGAGACATGTATCTATATCACATATAGACGTGTATCTATATCACAGGGAGACGTGTATCTATATCACAGGGAGATGTGTATCTATATCACAGGGAGACGTGTATCTATATCACAGGGAGACATGTATCTATATCACAGGGAGACATGTATCTATATCACAGGGAGACATGTATCTATATCACAGGGACACGTGTATCTATATCACAGGGAGACGTGTATCTATATAACAGGGAGACATGTATCTATATCACAGGGAGACATGTATCTATATCACAGGGAGATGTGTATCTATATCACAGGGAGACGTGTATCTATATCACAGGGAGACCTGTATCTATATCACAGGGAGACCTGTATCTATATCACAGGGAGACATGTATCTATATCACATATAGACGTGTATCTATATCACAGGGAGACGTGTATCTATATCACAGGGAGATGTGTATCTATATCACAGGGAGACGTGTATCTATATCACAGGGAGACATGTATCTATATCACAGGGAGACATGTATCTATATCACAGGGAGACATGTATCTATATCACAGGGAGACGTGTATCTATATCACAGGGAGACGTGTATCTATATAACAGGGAGACATGTATCTATATCACAGGGAGACATGTATCTATATCACAGGGAGATGTGTATCTATATCACAGGGAGATGTGTATCTATATCACAGGGAGATGTGTATCTATATCACAGGGAGACATGTATCTATATCACAGGGAGATGTATATCTATATCACAGGGAGATGTGTATCTATATCACAGGGAGATGTGTATCTATATCACAGGGAGACGTGGATCTATATTACAGGGAAACGTGTATCTATATCAGAGGGAGAAGTGTATCTATATCACAGGGAGACGTGTATCGATATCACAGGGAGACGTGTATCTATATCTCAGGGAGACGTGTATCTATATCACAGGGAGACGTGTATCTATATTACAGGGAAACGTGTATCTATATCAGAGGGAGAAGTGTATCTATATCACAGGGTGATGTGTATCTATATCACAGGGAGACGTGTATCTATATTACAGGGAAACGTGTATGTATATCACAGGGAGATGTGTATCTATATCACAGGGAGACATGTATCTACATCACAGGGAGAAGTGTATGTATATCACAGGGTGACGTGTATCTATATCACAGGGAGACGTGTATCTATATCACAGGGAGATGTGTATCTATATCACAGGGAGACATGTATCTATATCACAGTGAGATGTGTATCTATATCACAGGGAGACGTGTATCTATATCACAGGGAGACGTGTATCTACATTACAGGAAGACGTGTATTTATATCACAGGGAGACGTGTATGTATATAACAGGGAGACATGTATCTATATCACAGGGAGACGTTTATCTATATCGCAGGGAGAGGTGTATCTATTTCAAACAGAGACGTTTATCCATATCGTATAGAGATATTTATCTATATCACAGGAAGAAGTGTATCTATAATCACAGGGAGACATGTATCAATATCAGAGGGAGACGTGTATCAAAATCACAGGGAGATGTGTATACAATATCACAGAGAAAAGTGTACCTATATCACAGGGAGATGTGTATCTATATCATGGGGAGACGTGTGTCTATATCACATGGAGACGTGTATCTATATCACAGGGAGAAGTGTATCTCCATCACAGGGAGACGTGTGGCTATATCACAGGGAGACGTGTATCTATATCACAGGGAGATGTATATCTATATCGCAGGGAGATGTGTATCTATATCACAGTGAGACGTGTATCTATATCACAGGGAGACGTGTATCTATATCACAGGGAGAAGTGTATCTATATCAAAGGGAGATGTATATTTACATCACAGGGAGACGTGTATCAATATCACAGGGAGACATGTATCTATACCACAGTGAGACGTGTATCTATATTACAGGGAGACGTGTATCTATATCACAGGGAGACATGTATCTATATCACAGGGAGATGTGTATCTACATCACATGGAGACGTGTATCTATATTACAGGAAGACATATATTTATATCACAGGGAGACATGTATCTATATCACAGGGAGACGTGTATCTATATCACAGGGAGACGTGTATCTATATCACAGTGAGACGTGTATCTATATCACAGTGAGACGTGTATCTATATCACAGGGAGACATATATCTATATCACAGGGAGATGTGTATCTATATCACAGGGAGACGTGTATCTATATCACAGGGAGACGTGTATCTATATCACAAGGGGCCGTGCATCTATATCACAGGGGGACGTGTATCTATATCACAGGGAGACGTGTATCTATATCACAGGGAGTTGTGTAGCTATATCATGGGGAGACGTGTCTCTATATCACAGGGAGACGAGTATCTATATCACAGGGAGACGTGTATCTATATCACAGGGACACATATACCTATATTAAAGAGTGTTGTGTAGCTATATCATGGGGAGACGTGTATCTATATCACAGGGAGACGTGTATCTATATCACAGGGAGATGTGTATCTATATCACAGGGAGATGTGTATCTCTATCACAGGGAGACGTGTATCTATATCACAGGGAGACGTGTATCGATATCACAGGGAGACATGTTTCTATACCACAAGGAGAGGAGTAGCTATATCACAGGGAGACATGTATCTATATCACAGGGAGATATGTATTATATTACAGAGTAAGAAGTAACTATAACACAGGGAGACGTGTATCTATATCACAGGGAGATGTGTATTGATATTACAGGGAGGCAGGTTGCTATATCACAGGGAGACATGTATCTATATTACAGAGTAAGAAGTAACTATATCACAGGGAGATGTGTATCTGTATCACAGGGAGACGTGTATCTACATTAAAGGGAGTCATGTATCTATATCACAGGGAGACGTGTATCTATATCACAGGGAGACGTGTATCTGTATCACAGGGAGGAGTGTATCCATATATCAAGGAGGCGTGTATCAATATCACAGAGAGATGTTTATCTATATCACAGGGAGACGTGTATCGATATCAGAGGGAGACGTGTATCTATATCACAGGGAGACGTGTATCTATATCACAGGGAGACGTGTATCTATATCACAGGGAGACGTGTATCTATATCACAGGGATACGTGTATCTATATCACAGGGAGACGTGTATCTATATCACAGGGAGACATGTATCTATATCACAGGGAGATGAGTATCTATATCACAGGGAGACGTGTATCTATATCACAGGGAGACGTGTATCTATATCACAGGGAGACGTGTATCTATATCACAGGGAGATGTGTATCTATATCACAGGGAGATGTGTATCTATATCACAGGGAGATGTGGATCTATATCACAGGGAGACATGTATCTATATCACAGTGAGACGTGTATCTATATCACAGGGACACATATACCTATATTAAAGAGTGTTGTGTAGCTATATCACAGGGAGACGTGTATCTCTATTACAGGGAGACGTATATCTATATCACAGGGAGACGTGTATCTGTATCACAGGGAGATGTGTATCTATATCACAGGGAGACGTGTATCTATATCACAGGGTGACGTGTATCTATATCACAGGGAGACGTGTATCTATATCACAGGGAGACGTGTATCTATATCACAGGGAGACGTGTATCTATATCACAGTGAGACGTGTATCTATATCACAGGGAGACGTGTATCTGTATCACAGGGCGACATGTATCTATAGCAGAGGGAGACGTGTATCTATATCAAAGGGAGACATGTATCTATATCACAGGGAGACTTGTATCTGTATCAAAGGTAGAAGTGTATCTACATCACAGCGAGACGTGAATCTATATTACAGGGCGACGTGTATCTGCATCAGAGGAAGACATATATCGATATCACAGGGAGACGTGTATCTGTATCACAGGGAGACGTGTATCTATATTACAAGAAGACGTGTATCTATATCACAGGGATACCTGTATCTATATCACAGGGAGACATGTATCTATATCACAGGGAGACATGTGTATATGTCACAGGGAGACGTGTATCGATATCAAAGGGAGACGTATATCTATATCACAGGGAGACGTGTATCTATAATCACAGGGCGACGTGTATCTATATCACAGGGAGACATGTATCTACATTACAGGGAGACGTGTATCTATATCACAGGGAGACCTGTATCTATATCACAGGGAGACATGTATCTATATCACAGGGAGACATGTATCTATATTAAAGGGAGAGGTGTATCTACATCACAGGGAGACGTGTGTCTATATTACAGGAAGACGTGTAGCAATATCATGGGGAGACGTATATCTATATCACAGGGAGATATGTATCTATATCACAGGGAGACATGTATCTATATCACAGGGAGAAGTGTATCTATATCACAGGGAGATGTGTATCTATATCACAGGGAGATGTGTATCTATAACGCAGGGAGATGTGTATCTATATCACAGGGAGACATGTATCTATATCACAGGGAGATGTGTATCTATATCAAAGGGAGATGTGTATCTATATCACAGGGAGATGTGTATCTATATCACAGGGAGACGTGTATCTATATCACAGGGAGAAGTGTATCTATATCACAGGGAGATGTGTATCTATATCACGGAGACGTGTATTTATATCACAGGGCGACATGTATCTATATCACAGGGTGACGTGTATCTATATCAAAGGGAGACATATATCTATATCACAGGGAGAAGTGTATCTATATCACAGGGAGACGTGTATCTATATCACAGGGAGAAGTGTATCTATATCACAGAGAGACATGTATCTATATCACAGGGAGACATGTATCTATATTACAGGGAGATGTGTATCTATATCACAGGGAGACGTGTATCTGTATCACAGGGAGATGTGTATCTATATCACAGGGAGACGTATATCTGTATCACAGGGAGATGTGTATCTATATCACAGGGAGACGTGTATCTATATCACAGGGAGATGTGTATCTATATCACAGGGAGATGTGTATCTATATCACAGGGTGACGTGGATCTATATCACAGGGTGACGTGTATCTGTATCACAGGGAGACGTGTATCTATATCACAGAGAGACATGTATCTATATCACAGGGAGACATGTATCTATATTACAGGGAGATGTGTATCTATATCACAGGGAGACGTGTATCTGTATCACAGGGAGACGTGTATCTATATCACAGGGAGACGTGTATCTGTATCACAGGGAGATGTGTATCTATATCACAGGGAGACGTGTATCTATATCACAGGGAGATGTGTATCTATATCACAGGGAGACGTGTATCTATATCACAGGGAGACGTGTATCTATATCACGGGGAGATGTGTATCTATATCACAGGGAGATGTGTATCTATATCACAGGGTGACGTGTATCTATATCACAGGGTGACGTGTATCTGTATCACAGGGAGACGTGTATCTATATCACAGAGAGACATGTATCTATATCACAGGGAGACATGTATCTATATTACAGGGAGATGTGTATCTATATCACAGGGAGACGTGTATCTGTATCACAGGGAGATGTGTATCTATATCACAGGGAGACGTGTATCTGTATCACAGGGTGACTTGTATCTATATCAAAGGGAGACATATATCTATATCACAGGGAGAAGTGTATCTATATCACAGGGAGACGTGTATCTATATCACAGGGAGAAGTGTATGTATATCACAGAGAGACATGTATCTATATCACAGGGAGACATGTATCTATATTACAGGGAGATGTGTATCTATATCACAGGGAGACCTGTATCTGTATCACAGGGAGATGTGTATCTATATCACAGGGAGACGTGTATCTGTATCACAGGGAGATGTGTATCTATATCACAGGGAGATGTGTATCTATATCACAGGGAGATGTGTATCTATATCACAGGGTGACGTGTATCTATATCACAGGGTGACGTGTATCTGTATCACAGAGAGACGTGTATCTATATCACAGGGTGACGTGTATCTATATCACAGGGAGACGTGTATCTATATCACAGGGAGACGTGTTTCTATATCACAGGGAGACGTGTATCTATATCACAGTCAGACATGTATCTATATCACAGGGAGACGTGTATCTGTATCACAGTGCGACATGTATCTATATCACAGGGTGACGTGTATCTATATCAAAGGGAGACATATATCTATATCACATGGAGAAGTGTATCTATATCACAGGGAGACATGTATCTATATCACAGGGAGAAGTGTATCTATATCACAGAGAGACATGTATCTATATCACAGGGAGACATGTATCTATATTACAGGGAGATGTGTATCTATATCACAGGGAGACGTGTATCTGTATCACAGGGAGATGTGTATCTATATCACAGGGAGACGTGTATCTGTATCACAGGGAGATATGTATCTATATCACAGGGAGACGTGTATCTATATCACAGGGAGATGTGTATCTATATCACAGGGAGATGTGTATCTATATCACAGGGTGACGTGTATCTATATCACAGGGTGACGTGTTTCTGTATCACAGGGAGATGTGTATCTGTATCACAGGGTGACGTGTATCTATATCACAGGGAGAAGTGTATCTATATCACAGGGAGACGTGTATCTATATCACAGTGAGACGTGTATCTGTATCACAGGGCGACATATATCTATAGCAGAGGGAGACGTGTATCTATATCAAAGGGAGACATGTATCTATATCACAGGGAGACTTATATCTGTATCAAAGGTAGAAGTATATCTACATCACAGCGAGACGTGAATCTATATTACAGGGCGACGTGTATCTACATCAGAGGGAGACATATATCGATATCACAGGGAGACGTGTATCTGTATCACAGGGAGACGTGTATCTATATTACAAGAAGACGTGTATCTATATCACAGGGAGACCTGTATCTATATCACAGGGAGACATGTATCTATATCACAGGGAGACATGTGTATATGTCACAGGGAGATGTGTATCGATATCAAAGGGAGACGTATATCTATATCACAGGGAGACGTGTATCTATAATCACAGGGAGACGTGTATCTATATCACAGGGAGACATGTATCTATTTTACAGGGAGACGTGTATCTATATCACAGGGAGACCTGTATCTATATCACAGGGAGACATCTATCTATATCACAGGGAGACATGTGTCTATATTAAAGGGAGACGTGTACCTACATCACAGGGAGACGTATATCTATATCACAGGGAGATATGTATCTATATCACAGGGAGACGTGTATCTATATCACAGGGAGAAGTGTATCTATATCACAGGGAGATGTGTATCTATATCACAGGGAGACGTGTATCTATATCACAGGGAGATGTGTATCTATATCACAGGGAGACATGTATCTGTATCACAGGGAGATGTGTATCTATATCACAGGGAGAAGTGTATCTATATCACAGGGAGACGTGTATCTATATCACAGGGAGACGTGTATCTATATCACAGGGAGATGTGTATCTATATCACAGGGAGATGTGTATCTATATCACATGGAGACGTGTAGCTATATCACAGGGAGACGTGTATCTATATCACAGGGAGACGTGTATCTATATCACAGGGAGACGTGTATCTATATCACAGGGAGATGTGTATCTATATCACAGGGAGACGTGTATCTATATCACAGGGAGACGTGTATCTATATCACAGGGAGACATGTATCTATATCACAGGGAGACGTGTATCTATATCACAGGGAGACGTGTATCTATATCACAGGGAGACGTGTATCTATATCACAGGGAGACGTGTATCTATATCACAGGGAGATGTGTATCTATATCACAGGGAGACGTGTATCTATATCACAGGGAGATGTGCAGCTATATCACAGGGAGACGTGTATCTATATCATAGGGAGACGTGTATCTATATCACAGGGAGATGTGTATCTATATCACAGGGAGATGTGTATCTATATCACAGGGAGACGTGCATCTGTATCACAGGGAGATGTGTATCTATATCACAGGGAGATGTGTATCTGTATCACAGGGAGATGTGTATCTATATCACAGGGAGACGTGTATCTATATCACAGGGAGATGTGTATCTATATCACAGGGAGATGTGTTTCTATATCACAGGGAGATGTGTTTCTATATCACAGGGTGACGTGTATCTATATCACAGGGTGACGTGTATCTATATCACAGGGAGACGTGTATCTATATCACAGGGAGACGTGTATCTATATCACAGTGAGACGTGTATCTATATCACAGGGAGACGTGTATCTATATCACAGGGCGACATGTATCTATATCACAGGGTGACGTGTATCTATATCAAAGGGAGACATATATCTATATCACAGGGAAAAGTGTATCTGTATCACAGGGAGACGTGTATCTATATCACAGGGAGAAGTGTATCTATATCACAGAGAGACATGTTTCTATATCACAGGGAGACATGTATCTATATTACAGGGAGATGTGTATCTATATCACAGGGAGACGTGTATCTGTATCACAGGGAGATGTGTATCTATATCACAGGCAGACGTGTATCTATATCACAGGGAGACGTGTATCTATATCACAGGGAGACATGTATCTATATTACAGGGAGACCTGTATCTATATCACAAGGAGACATGTATCTATATCACAGGGAGACATGTATCTATATCACAGGGAGATATGTATCTATATTAAAGGGAGACGTGTATCTACATCACAGGGAGACGTGTGTCTATATTACAGGAAGACGTGTAGCAATATCATGGGGAGACGTGTATCGATATCACAGGGAGATATGTATCTATATCGCAGGGAGATGTGTATCTATATCACAGGGAGATGTGTATCTATATCACAGGGAGACATGTATCTATATCACAGGGAGATGTATATCTATATCACAGGGAGATGTGTATCTATATCACAGGGAGATGTGTATCTATATCACAGGGAGACGTGGATCTATATTACAGGGAAACGTGTATCTATATCACAGGGAGACGTGGATCTATATTACAGGGAAACGTGTATCTATATCAGAGGGAGAAGTGTATCTATATCACAGGGAGACGTGTATCGATATCACAGGGAGACGTGTATCTATATCTCAGGGAGACGTGTATCGATATCACAGGGAGACGTGTATCTATATTACAGGGAAACGTGTATCTATATCAGAGGGAGAAGTGTATCTATATCACAGGGTGATGTGTATCTATATCACAGGGAGACGTGTATCTATATTACAGGGTGACGTGTATCTATATCACAGGGACACGTGTATCTATATCACAGGGAGATGTGTATCTATATCACAGGGAGACATGTATCTATATCACAGTGAGATGTGTATCTATATCACAGGGAGACGTGTATCTACATTACAGGAAGACGTGTATTTATATCACAGGGAGACGTGTATCTATGTTACAGGGAGACGTGTATCTATATCACAGGGACACATGTATCTATATCACAGGGAGATGTGTATCTACATCACATGGAGAAGTGTATCTATATTACAGGAAGACATATATTTATATCACAGGGAGACATGTATCTATATCACAGGGAGACGTGTATCTATATCACAGTGAGACGTGTATCTATATCACAGTGAGACGTGTATCTATATCACAGGGAGACATATATCTATATCACAGGGAGATGTGTATCTATATCACAGGGAGACGTGTATCTATATCACAGGGAGATGTGTATCTATATCACAGGGGGACGTGCATCTATATCACAGGGGGACGTGTATCTATATCACAGGGAGACGTGTATCTATATCACAGGGAGTTGTGTAGCTATATCATGGGGAGACGTGTATCTATATCACAGGGAGACGAGTATCTATATCACAGGGAGACGTGTATCTATATCACAGGGACACATATACCTATATTAAAGAGTGTTGTGTAGCTATATCATGGGGAGACGTGTATCTATATCACAGGGAGACGTGTATCTATATCACAGGGAGACGTGTATCTATATCACAGGGATACATGTTTCTATACCACAAGGAGAGGAGTAGCTATATCACAGGGAGACATGTATCTATATCACAGGGAGATATGTATTATATTACAGAGTAAGAAGTAACTATAACACAGGGAGACGTGTATCTATATCACAGGGAGATGTGTATCGATATTACAGGGAGGCAGGTAGCTATATCACAGGGAGACATGTATCTATATTACAGAGTAAGAAGTAACTATATCACAGGGAGATGTGTATCTGTATCACAGGGAGACGTGTATCTATATCACTGGGAGACGTGTATCTACATTAAAGGGAGTCATGTATCTATATCACAGGGAGACGTGTATCTATATCACAGGGAGATGTGTATCTGTATCACAGGGAGGAGTGTATCCATATATCAAGGAGGCGTGTATCAATATCACAGGGAGATGTTTATCTATATCACAGGGAGACGTGTATCTATATCAGAGGGAGACGTGTATCTATATCACAGGGAGACGTGTATCTATATCACATGGAGACGTGTATCTATATCACAGGGAGACGTGTATCTATATCACAGGGAGACGTGTATCTATATCACAGGGAGACATGTATCTATATCACAGGGAGATGAGTATCTATATCACAGGGAGACGTGTATCTATATCACAGGGAGGCATGTATCTATATCACAGGGAGACGTGTATCTATATCACAGGGAGACGTGTATCTATATCACAGGGAGACGTGTATCTATATCACAGGGAGATGTGTATCTATATCACAGGGAGATGTGTATCTATATCACAGGGAGATGTGTATCTATATCACAGGGAGACATGTATCTATATCACAGTGAGACGTGTATCTATATCACAGGGACACATATACCTATATTAAAGAGTGTTGTGTAGCTATATCACAGGGAGACGTGTATCTCTATTACAGGGAGACGTATATCTATATCACAGGGAGATGTGTATCTATATCACAGTGAGACGTGTATCTATATCACAGGGAGACGTGTATCTATATCACAGGGAGAAGTGTATCTATATCAAAGGGAGATGTATATTTATATCACAGGGAGACGTGTATCAATATCACAGGGAGACATGTATCTATACCACAGTGAGACGTGTATCTATGTTACAGGGAGACGTGTATCTATATCACAGGGAGACATGTATCTATATCACAGGGAGATGTGTATCTACATCACATGGAGACGTGTATCTATATTACAGGAAGACATATATTTATATCACAGGGAGACATGTATCTATATCACAGGGAGACGTGTATCTATATCACAGGGAGACGTGTATCTATATCACAGTGAGACGTGTATCTATATCACAGTGAGACGTGTATCTATATCACAGGGAGGCATATATCTATATCACAGGGAGATGTTTATCTATATCACAGGGAGACGTGTATCTATATCACAGGGAGACATGTATTGATATTACAGGGAGACGGGTAGCTATATCACAGGGAGACATATATCTATATCACAGGGAGACGTGTGTCTATATCACAGGGAGACATGTATCTATATCACAGGGAGATGTGTATCTATATCACAGGGAGACGTGTATTATATTACAGAGTAAGAAGTAACTATAACACAGACGTGTATCTATATCACAGAGAGACATGTATCTATATCACAGGGAGACGTGTATCTATATCACAGGGAGACATGTATTGATATTACAGGGAGACGGGTAGCTATATCACA
This sequence comes from Pristiophorus japonicus, assembly GCF_044704955.1. NCBI lineage: Eukaryota > Metazoa > Chordata > Chondrichthyes > Pristiophoridae > Pristiophorus > Pristiophorus japonicus. The sequence goes on along the minus strand of NC_091984.1, from coordinate 157,628,659 downwards.
GGGAGACATATATCTATATCACAGGGAGACGTGTGTCTATATCACAGGGAGACATGTATCTATATCACAGGGAGATGTGTATCTATATCACAGGGAGACGTGTATCTATATCACAGGGAGACGTGTATCTATATCACAGGGAGATGAGTATCTATATCACAGGGAGATGAGTATCTATATCACAGGGAGACATGTATCTATATCACAGGGAGACGTGTATCTATATCACAGGGAGACGTGTATCTATATCACAGGGAGACGTGTATCTATATCACAGGAGACGTGTATCTATATCACAGGGAGATGTGTATCTATATCACAGGGAGACATGTTTCTATACCACAAGGAGAGGAGTAGCTATATCACAGGGAGACATGTATCTATATCACAGGGAGATATGTATTATATTACAGAGTAAGAAGTAACTATAACACAGGGAGACGTGTATCTATATCACAGGGAGATGTTTATCGATATTACAGGGAGGCAGGTAGCTATATCACAGGGAGACATGTATCTATATTACAGAGTAAGAAGTAACTATATCACAGGGAGACATGTATCTATATCACAGGGAGCCGTGTGTCTATAGCACAGGGTGATATGTATTATATTACAGAGTAAGAAGTAACTTTTACACAGGGAGACGTGTATCTATATCATAGGGAGATGTATATCGATATTACAGGGAGGCGGGTAGCTATATCACAGGGAGACATGCATCTATATTACAGAGTAAGAAGTAACTATATCACAGGGAGATGTGTATCTATATCACAGGGAGACGTGTATCTATATCACTGGGAGACGTGTATCTATATTAAAGGGAGTCATGCATCTATATCACAAGGAGACGTGCAGCGACATCACAGGGAGGCGTTTATCGACATCACAGGGAGATATGTATCTATATCACAGAGGGATGCGTAGCTATATCACAAGGAGATTTATATCTTTATCATGAGGGCGACATGTACCTATATCATAAGAAGATCTGGCTCTATATCACAGATCGATGTATAACTGTATCACAGGGAGACGTGAATATTTCTCGCAGGGTGACGTGTATCTATATCACAGGAAGAAATATATCTATTTCACACAGAGACGTTTAGCTATATCATTGGGAGATGTTTATCTATATCACAGGGAGATGTTTATCAATATCACAGGGATACGTGTATCTAGTTCACACAGAGACATTTATCTATATCATAGCGAGATGTTTTATCTATATACAGGGAGACGTGTATCTATATCACAGTGAGACGTGTATCTTTCGCACAGGGGGACGTGTATCTATATCAAAAGGAGACGTGTAGCAAAATAACAAGGAGACGTCAATCTACATCACTGGGACATTTTTATCTATATCACAGTGAGACGTGTATCTATATCACAGTGACACGTGTATCTATATCACAGGGTGACTTGTATCTATATCACAGGGAGACGTGTATCTATATCACAGAGGGATGCGTAGCTATATCATAAGGAGAATTCTATCTATATCACAGGGCGACATCTACCGATATCATAGGAAGACATGTATCGATATCACATGTCGATGTATAACTGTATCACAGGGAGACGTGTATATTTCTCACAGGGAGACGTGCATCTTTCTCACAGGGAGACGTGCATCTTTCTCACAGGGAGATGTGTATCTATATTAAAGGAAGAAATGTATCTATTTCACAGAGTTGTTTAGCTATATCATTGGGAGATGTTTATCGATATTACAGAGTGACGTGTATCGAAATCACAGGAAGGCGCGTATCTATATCACAGGGAGATGTTTATCTATATCACAGGGAGACGTGTATCTATATCACTGGGAGACGTGTATCTATATCACAGGGAGACGTGTATCTATATCACAGGGAGATGTTTATCTATATCACAGGGAGATGTGTATCTATATCACAGGGAGACGTGTATCTATATCACAGGGAGATGTTTATCTATATCACAGGGAGATGTGTATCTATATCACAGGGAGACGTGTATCTATATCACAGGGAGATGTGTATCGATATCACAGGGAGACATGTATCTATATCACAGGGAGATGTGTATCTATATCACAGGGAGATGTGTATCTATATCACAGGGCGATGTGTATCTATATCACAGGGAGACGTGTATCTATATCACAGGGAGACGAGTATCTATATCACAGGGAGACGAGTATCTATATCACAGGGAGACGTGTATCTATGTCACAGTGAGACGCGTATCTATATCACAGGGAGACATGTATCTATATCACAGGGAGACGTGTATCTATATCACAGGGAGACGTGTATCTATATCACATGGAGGCATGTATCGATATCACAGGGAGAAGTGTGTCTATATCACATGGAGACATGTATCTATATCACAGGGAGATGTTGATCTATATCACAGGGAGACGTGTATCTATATCACAGGGAGACGTGTATCTATATCACAGGGAGATGAGTATCTATATCACCGGGAGACGTGTATCTATATCACAGGGAGACGTGTATCTATATCACAGGGAGACATGTATCTATATCACAGGGATATGTGTATCTATATCACAGTGAGACGTATATCTATATCACAGTGAGACGTGTATCTATATCACAGGGAGACGTGTAGCTATATCACAGGGAGACGTGCAGCTATATCACAGGGAGACGTGTATCTATATCACAGGGAGACGTGTATCTATATCACAGGGAGACGTGTATCTATATCACAGGGAGACGTATATCTATATCACAGTGAGACGTGTATCTATATCACAGGGAGACGTGTAGCTATATCACAGGGAGACGTGCAGCTATGTCACAGGGAGACGTGCAGCTATATCACAGGGAGATGTGTATCTAAATCACAGGAAGGCGTTTAACTGTATCACAGGGAGACGTGTATCTATATCACAGGAAGACGTGTATCTATATCACAGGGAGACGTGTATCTATATCACAGGGAGACATATCTATATCACAGTGAGACGTGTATCTATATCACAGGGAGACGTGTATCTATATTACAGGAAGACATGTAGCTATTTCACAGGGAGACATGTATCTATATCACAGTGAGACGTTTATCTATATCACAGGGCGACATGTATCTGTATCACAGGGAAGCGTGTATCTTTCTCACAGGGGGACGTGTATCTATTTAACACAGAGACATTTCTCTATATCGTAGAGAGATATTTATCTATATCACAGGGAGAAGTTTATCTATATCACAGGGAGACATGTATCGACATCACAGGGAGACGTTTATCTATATTACAGAGTGACGTGTAACTATAATCACAGGGCGACTTGTATCTATATAACAGGGAGATGTGCATCTATATAACAGGGAGACATGTTTCTATACCACAAGGAGAGGAGTAGCTATATCACAGGGAGACATGTATCTATATCACAGGGAGATATGTATTATATTATAGAGTAAGAAGTAACTATAACACAGGGAGACGTGTATCTGTATCACAAGGAGATGTGTATCGATATTACAGGGAGGCAGGTAGCTATATCACAGGGAGACATTTATCTATATTACAGAGTAAGAAGTAACTATATCACAGGGAGACATGTATCTATATCACAGGGAGACGTGTGTCTATAGCACAGGGAGATATGTATTATATTACAGAGTAAGAGGTAACTTTTACACAGGGAGACGTGTATCTATATCATAGGGAGATGTATATCGATATTACAGGGAGGCGGTAGCAATATCACAGGGAGACATGCATCTATATTACAGAGTAAGAAGTAACTATATCACAGGGAGATGTGTATCGATATCGCAGGGAGACGTGTATCTATATCACAGGGAGACGTGTATCTATATCACAGGGAGATGAGTATCTATATCACCGGGAGACGTGTATCTATATCACAGGGAGACGTATATCTATATCACAGGGAGACATGTATCTATATCACAGGGAGACGTGTATCTATATCACAGTGAGACGTATATCTATATCACAGTGAGACGTGTATCTATATCACAGGGAGACGTGTAGCTATATCACAGGGAGACGTGCAGCTATATCACAGGGAGACGTGTATCTATATCACAGGGAGACGTGTATCTATATCACAGGGAGACGTATATCTATATCACAGGGAGACGTATATCTATATCACAGTGAGACGTGTATCTATATCACAGGGAGACGTGTAGCTATATCACAGGGAGACGTGCAGCTATATCACAGGGAGACGTGCAGCTATATCACAGGGAGATGTGTATCTAAATCACAGGAAGGCGTTTAACTGTATCACAGGGAGACGTGTATCTATATCACAGGGAGACGTGTATCTATATCACAGGGAGACGTGTATCTATATCACAGGGAGACGTGTATCTATATCACAGGGAGACGTGTATCTATATCACTGGGAGACATATCTATATCACAGTGAGACGTGTATCTATATCACAGGGAGACGTGTATCTATATTACAGGAAGACATGTAGCTATTTCACAGGGAGACATGTATCTATATCACAGTGAGACGTGTATCTATATCACAGGGAGACATGTATCTGTATCACAGGGAAGCGTGTATCTTTCTCACAGGGGGACGTGTATCTATTTAACACAGAGACGTTTCTCTATATCGTAGAGAGATATTTATCTATATCACAGGGAGAAGTTTATCTATATCACAGGGAGACATGTATCTATATCACAGGGAGACGTTTATCTATATTACAGAGTGACGTGTAACTATAATCACAGGGCGACTTGTATCTATATCACAGGGAGATGTGCATCTATATAACAGGGAGACATGTTTCAACACCACAAGGAGAGGAGTAGCTATATCACAGGGAGACATGTATCTATATCACAGGGAGATATGTATTATATTGCAGATTAAGAAGTAACTATAACACAGGGAGACGTGTATCTGTATCACAGGGAGATGTGTATCGATATTACAGGGAGGCAGGTAGCTATATCACAGGGAGACATTTATCTATATTACAGAGTAAGAAGTAACTATATCACAGGGAGACATGTATCTATCACAGGGAGACGTGTGTCTATAGCACAGGGAGATATGTATTATATTACAGAGTAAGAAGTAACTTTTACACAGGGAGACGTGTATCTATATCATAGGGAGATGTATATCGATATTACAGGGAGACGTGTATCTATATCACAGGGAGACGTGTATCTATATCACAGGGAGATGTGTATCTATATCACAGGGAGACGTGTATCTATATCACAGGGAGACATGTATCCATATCACAGGGAGACGTGTATCTATATCACAGGGAGACGTGTATCTATATCACAGGGAGACGTGTATCTATATCACAGGGAAACGTGTATCTATATCACAGGGAGATGAGTATCTATATCACAGGGAGATGTGTATCTATATCACAGGGAGACGTGTATCTATATCACAGGGAGACGTGTATCTATATCACAGGGAGATGTGTATCTATATCACAGGGAGACGTGTAACTATATCACAGGGAAACGTGTATCTATATCACAGGGAGACGTGTATCTATATCACAGGGAGATGTGTATCTATATCACAGGGAGATGTATATCTATATCACAGGGAGACATGTTTCTATACCACAAGGAGAGGAGTAGCTATATCACAGGGAGATATGTATCTATATCACAGGGAGATATGTATTATATTACAGAGTAAGAAGTAACTATAACACAGGGAGACGTGTATCGATATCACAGGGAGATGTGTATCGATATTACAGGGAGGCAGGTAGCTATATCACAGGGAGACATGTATCTATATTACAGAGTAAGAAGAAACTATATCACAGGGAGACATGTATCTATATCACAGGGAGACGTGTGTCTATAGCACAGGGTGATATGTATTATATTACAGAGTAAGAAGTAACTTTTACACAGGGAGACGTGTATCTATATCATAGGGAGATGTATATCGATATTACAGGGAGGCGGGTAGCTATATCACAGGGAGACATGCATCTTTATTACAGAGTAAGAAGTATCTATATCACAGGGAGATGTGTATCTATATCACAGGGAGACGTGTATCTATATCACAGGGAGACGTGTATCTACATCACAGGGAGATGTGTATCTACATCACAGGGAGACGTGTATCTATATCACAGGGAGACGAGTATCTATATCACAGGGAGACGTGTATCTATATCACAGGGAGACGTGTATCTATATCACAGGGACACATATACCTATATTAAAGAGTGTTGTGTAGCTATATCATGGGGAGACGTGTATCTATATCACAGGGAGACGTGTATCTATATCACAGGGAGATGTGTATCTATATCACAGGGGGACGTGCATCTATATCACAGGGGGACGTGTATCTATATCACAGGGAGACATATATCTATATCACAGGGAGATGTGTATCTATATCACAGGGAGACGTGTATCTATATCACAGGGAGATGTGTATCTATATCACAGGGGGACGTGCATCTATATCACAGGGGGACGTGTATCTATATCACAGGGAGACGTATATCTATATCACAGGGAGTTGTGTAGCTATATCATGGGGAGACGTGTATCTATATCACAGGGTGACGAGTATCTATATCACAGGGAGATGTGTATCTATATCACAGGGAGATGTGTATCTATATCACAGGGAGATGTGTATCTATATCACAGGGACACATATACCTATATTAAAGAGTGTTGTGTAGCTATATCATGGGGAGACGTGTATCTATATCACAGGGAGACGTGTATCTATATCACAGGGAGACGTGTATCGATATCACAGGGAGATGTGTATCTATATCACAGGGAGACGAGTATCTATATCACAGGGAGACGTGTATCTATATCACAGGGAGACGTATATCGATATCACAGGGAGATGTGTATCTATATCACAGGGAGACGTGTATCTATATCACAGGGAGATGTGTATCTATATCACAGGGAGATGTGTATCTATATCACAGGGAGATGTGTATCTATATCACAGGGAGACGTGTATCTATATCACAGGGAGACGTGTATCTATATCACAGGGAGACGTGTATCTATATCACAGGGAGACATGTATCTATATCACAGGGAGATGTGTATCTATATCACAGGGAGACGTGTATCTATATCACAGGGAGACGTGTATCTATATCACACGGAGATGTGTATCTATATCACAGGGAAACGTGTATCTATATCACAGGGAGATGTGTATCTACATCACAGGGAGACGTGTATCTATATCCCAGGGAGATGTGTCTCTATATCACAGGGAGATGTGTATCTATATCACAGGGAGATGTGTATCTATATCACAGGGAGATGTGTATCTATATCACAGGGAGACATGTATCTATATCACAGGGAGACATGTATCTATATCACAGGGAGACATGTATCTATATCACAGGGAGACGTGTATCTATATCACAGGGAGACGTGTATCTATATCACAGGGAGACGTGTATCTATATCACAGGGAGACGTGTATCTATATCACAGGGAGACGTGTATCTATATCACAGGGAGACGTGTATCTATATCACAGGGAGATGTGTATCTATATCACAGGGAGACGTGTATCTATATCACAGGGAGACATGTATCCATATCACAGGGAGATGTGTATCTATATCACAGGGAGACGTGTATCTATATCACAGGGAGACGTGTATCTATATCACAGGGAGACGTGTATCTATATCACAGGGAAACGTGTATCTATATCACAGGGAGATGAGTATCTATATCACAGGGAGACGTGTATCTATATCACAGGGAGACGTGTATCTATATCACAGGGAGACGTGTAACTATATCACAGGGAAACGTGTATCTATATCACAGGGAGACGTGTATCTATATCACAGGGAGATGTGTATCTATATCACAGGGAGATGTATATCTATATCACAGGGAGACATGTTTCTATACCACAAGGAGAGGAGTAGCTATATCACAGGGAGATATGTATCTATATCACAGGGAGATATGTATTATATTACAGAGTAAGAAGTAACTATAACACAGGGAGATGTGTATCTATATCACAGGGAGACGTGTATCTATATCACAGGGAGACGTGTATCTATATCACAGGGAGACGTGTATCTACATCACAGGGAGACGTGTCTCTATATCACAGGGAGACGTGTATCTATATCACAGGGAGATGTGTATCTATATCACAGGGAGATGTGTATCTATATCACAGGGAGACGTGTATCTATATCACAGGGAGACGTGTATCTCTATCACAGGGAGACGTGTATCTATATCACAGGGAGACGTATATCTATATCACAGGGAGACCTGTAACTATATCACAGGGAGATGTGTATCTATATCACAGGGAGACGTGTATCTATATCACAGGGAGAAGTGTATCTATATCACACGGAGATGTGTATCTATATCACAGGGAGACGTGTATATATATCACAGGGAGATGTGTATCTACATCACAGGGAGACGTGTATCTATATCACAGGGAGACGTGTCTCTATATCACAGGGAGACGTGTATCTATATCACAGGGAGATGTGTATCTATATCACAGGGAGATGTGTATCTATATCACAGGGAGACATGTATCTATATCACAGGGAGAGGTGTATCTATATCACAGGGAGACATGTATCTATATCACAGGGAGATGTTGATCTATATCACAGGGAGACGTGTATCTATATCACAGGGAGACGTATATCTATATCACAGGGAGACGTGTATCTATATCACAGGGAGACGTGTATCTATATCACAGGGAGACGAGTATCTATATCACAGGGAGACGTGTATCTATATCACAGGGAGACGTGTATCTATATCACAGGGAGACGTGTATCTATATCACAGTGAGATGTGTATCTATATCACAGGGAGACATGTATCCATATCACAGGGAGATGTGTATCTATATCACAGGGAGACGTGTATCTATATCACAGGGAGACGTGTATCTATATCACAGGGAGATGAGTATCTATATCACAGGGAGATGTGTATCTATATCACAGGGAGACGTGTATCTATATCACAGGGAGACGTGTATCTATATCACAGGGAGATGTGTATCTATATCACAGGGAGAAGTGTAACTATATCACAGGGAAACGTGTATCTATATCACAGGGAGACGTGTATCTATATCACAGGGAGATGTGTATCTATATCACAGGGAGATGTATATCTATATCACAGGGAGACATGTTTCTATACCACAAGGAGAGGAGTAGCTATATCACAGGGAGACATGTATCGATATCACAGGGAGATATGTATTATATTACAGAGTAAGAAGTAACTATAACACAGGGAGACGTGTATCTATATCACAGGGAGATGTGTATCGATATTACAGGGAGGCAGGTAGCTATATCACAGGGAGACATGTATCTATATTACAGAGTAAGAAGTAACTATATCACAGGGAGACATGTATCTATATCACAGGGATACGTGTGTCTATAGCACAGGGTGATATGTATTATATTACAGAGTAAGAATTAACTTTTACACAGGGAGACGTGTATCTGTATCATCGGGAGATGTATATCGATATTACAGGGAGGCGGGTAGCTATAATCACAGGGAGACATGCATCTATATTACAGAGTAAGAAGTAACTATATCACAGGGAGATGTGTATCTATATCACAGGGAGACGTGTATCTATATCACTGGGAGACGTGTATCTATATTAAAGGGAGTCATGCATCTATATCACAAGGAGACGTGCAGCTACATCACAGGGAGGCGTTTATCGACATCACAGGGAGATATGTATCTATATCACAGAGGGATGCGTAGCTATATCACAAGGAGATTTATATCTTTATCATGAGGGCGACATGTACCTATATCATAAGAAGATATGGCTCTATATCACAGGTCGATGTATAACTGTATCACAGGGAGACGTGAATATTTCTCGCAGGGTGACGTGTATCTATATCACAGGAAGAAATATATCTATTTCACACAGAGACGTTTAGCTATATCATTGGGAGATGTTTATCTGTATCACAGGGAGATGTTTATCAATATCACAGGGATACGTGTATCTTTGTCACAGGGAGATGTGTATCTATATCACAGAGAGACGTGTATCTAGTTCACACAGAGACATTTATCTATGTCATAGCGAGATGTTTTATCTCTATCACAGGGAGACGTGTATCTATATCACAGTGAGACGTGTATCTTTCTCACAGGGGGACGTGTATCTATATCACAGGGAGACGTGTATCTATATCACAGGGAGATGTGTATCTATATCACAGGGACACATATACCTATATTAAAGAGTGTTGTGTAGCTATATCATGGGGAGACGTGTATCTATATCACAGGGAGACGTGTATCTATATCACAGGGAGACGTGTATCTATATCACAGGGAGATGTGTATCTATATCACAGGGAGACGAGTATCTATATCACAGGGAGACGTGTATCTATATCACAGGGAGACGTATATCTATATCACAGGGAGATGTGTATCTATATCACAGGGAGACGTGTATCTATATCACAGGGAGATGTGTATCTATATCACAGGGAGATGTGTATCTATATCACAGGGAGATGTGTATCTATATCACAGGGAGACGTGTATCTATATCACAGGGAGATGTGTATCTATATCACAGGGAGATGTGTATCTATATCACAGGGAGACGTGTATCTATATCACAGGGAGACGTGTATCTATATCACAGGGAGACGTGTATCTATATCACAGGGAGACATGTATCTATATCACAGGGAGATGTGTATCTATATCACAGGGAGACGTGTATCTATATCACAGGGAGACGTGTATCTATATCACACGGAGATGGGTATCTATATCACAGGGAAACGTGTATCTATATCACAGGGAGATGTGTATCTACATCACAGGGAGACGTGTATCTATATCACAGGGAGATGTGTCTCTATATCACAGGGAGATGTGTATCTATATCACAGGGAGATGTGTATCTATATCACAGGGAGATGTGTATCTATATCACAGGGAGACATGTATCTATATCACAGGGAGACATGTATCTATATCACAGGGACACATGTATCTATATCACAGGGAGACGTGTATCTATATCACAGGGAGACGTGTATCTATATCACAGGGAGACGTGTATCTATATCACAGGGAGACGTGTATCTATATCACAGGGAGACGTGTATCTATATCACAGGGAGATGTGTATCTATATCACAGGGAGACGTGTATCTATATCACAGGGAGACATGTATCCATATCACAGGGAGATGTGTATCTATATCACAGGGAGACGTGTATCTATATCACAGGGAGACGTGTATCTATATCACAGGGAAACGTGTATCTATATCACAGGGAGATGAGTATCTATATCACAGGGAGATGTGTATCTATATCACAGGGAGACGTGTATCTATATCACAGGGAGACGTGTATCTATATCACAGGGAGATGTGTATCTATATCACAGGGAGACGTGTAACTATATCACAGGGAAACGTGTATCTATATCACAGGGAGACGTGTATCTATATCACAGGGAGATGTGTATCTATATCACAGGGAGATGTATATCTATATCACAGGGAGACATGTTTCTATACCACAAGGAGAGGAGTAGCTATATCACAGGGAGATATGTATTATATTACAGAGTAAGAAGTAACTATAACACAGGGAGATGTGTATCTATATCACAGGGAGACGTGTATCTATATCACAGGGAGACCTGTATCTATATCACAGGGAGACGTGTATCTATATCACAGGGAGACGTGTATCTACATCACAGGGAGACGTGTCTCTATATCACAGGGAGACGTGTATCTATATCACAGGGAGATGTGTATCTATATCACAGGGAGATGTGTATCTATATCACAGGGAGACGTGTATCTATATCACAGGGAGACGTGTATCTCTATCACAGGGAGACGTGTATCTATATCACAGGGAGACGTATATCTATATCACAGGGAGACCTGTAACTATATCACAGGGAGATGTGTATCTATATCACAGGGAGACGTGTATCTATATCACAGGGAGAAGTGTATCTATATCACACGGAGATGTGTATCTATATCACAGGGAGACGTGTATATATATCACAGGGAGATGTGTATCTACATCACAGGGAGACGTGTATCTATATCACAGGGAGACGTGTCTCTATATCACAGGGAGACGTGTATCTATATCACAGGGAGATGTGTATCTATATCACAGGGAGATGTGTATCTATATCACAGGGAGACATGTATCTATATCACAGGGAGAGGTGTATCTATATCACAGGGAGACATGTATCTATATCACAGGGAGATGTTGATCTATATCACAGGGAGACGTGTATCTATATCACAGGGAGACGTATATCTATATCACAGGGAGACGTGTATCTATATCACAGGGAGACGTGTATCTATATCACAGGGAGACGAGTATCTATATCACAGGGAGACGTGTATCTATATCACAGGGAGACGTGTATCTATATCACAGGGAGACGTGTATCTATATCACAGTGAGATGTGTATCTATATCACAGGGAGACATGTATCCATATCACAGGGAGATGTGTATCTATATCACAGGGAGACGTGTATCTATATCACAGGGAGACGTGTATCTATATCACAGGGAGATGAGTATCTATATCACAGGGAGATGTGTATCTATATCACAGGGAGACGTGTATCTATATCACAGGGAGACGTGTATCTATATCACAGGGAGATGTGTATCTATATCACAGGGAGACGTGTATCTATATCACAGGGAGACGTGTATCTATATCACAGGGAGATGTGTATCTATATCACAGGGAGATGTATATCTATATCACAGGGAGACATGTTTCTATACCACAAGGAGAGGAGTAGCTATATCACAGGGAGACATGTATCTATATCACAGGGAGATATGTATTATATTACAGAGTAAGAAGTAACTATAACACAGGGAGACGTGTATCTATATCACAGGGAGATGTGTATCGATATTACAGGGAGGCAGGTAGCTATATCACAGGGAGACATGTATCTATATTACAGAGTAAGAAGTAACTATATCACAGGGAGACATGTATCTATATCACAGGGATACGTGTGTCTATAGCACAGGGTGATATGTATTATATTACAGAGTAAGAAGTAACTTTTACACAGGGAGACGTGTATCTATATCATCGGGAGATGTATATCGATATTACAGGGAGGCGGGTAGCTATAATCACAGGGAGACATGCATCTATATTACAGAGTAAGAAGTAACTATATCACAGGGAGATGTGTATCTATATCACAGGGAGACGTGTATCTATATCACTGGGAGACGTGTATCTATATTAAAGGGAGTCATGCATCTATATCACAAGGAGACGTGCAGCTACATCACAGGGAGGCGTTTATCGACATCACAGGGAGATATGTATCTATATCACAGAGGGATGCGTAGCTATATCACAAGGAGATTTATATCTTTATCATGAGGGCGACATGTACCTATATCATAAGAAGATATGGCTCTATATCACAGGTCGATGTATAACTGTATCACAGGGAGACGTGAATATTTCTCGCAGGGTGACGTGTATCTATATCACAGGAAGAAATATATCTATTTCACACAGAGACGTTTAGCTATATCATTGGGAGATGTTTATCTATATCACAGGGAGATGTTTATCAATATTACAGGGATACGTGTATCTTTGTCACAGGGAGATGTGTATCTATATCACAGAGAGACGTGTATCTAGTTCACACAGAGACATTTATCTATGTCATAGCGAGATGTTTTATCTATATCACAGGGAGACGTGTATCTATATCACAGTGAGACGTGTATCTTTCTCACAGGGGGACGTGTATCTATATCAAAAGGAGACGTGTAGCAAAATCACAAGGAGACGTCAATCTACATCACTGGGACATTTTTATCTATATCACAGTGAGACATGTATCTATATCACAGTGACACATGTATCTATATCACAGGGTGACTTGTATTTATATCACAGGGAGACGTGTATCTATATCACAGAGGGATGCGTAGCTATATCACAAGGAGAGTTCTATCTATATCACAGGGCGACATCTACCGATATCATAGGAAGACATGTATCTATATCACATGTCGATGTATAACTGTATCACAGGGAGACGTGTATATTTCTCACAGGGAGACGTGCATCTTTCTCACAGGGAGACGTGCATCTTTCTCACAGGGAGACGTGTATCTATATTAAAGGAAGAAATGTATCTATTTCACAGAGTTGTTTAGCTATATCATTGGGAGATGTTTATCGATATTACAGAGTGACGTGTATCGAAATCACAGGTAGAGCTGTATCTATATCACAGGGAGATGTGTATCTATATCACAGGGAGACGTGTATCTGTATCACAGGGAGGAGTGTATCGATATCACAGGGAGACGTGTATCTATATCACAGGGAGATGTTTATCTATATCACAGGGAGATGTTTATCAATATCACAGGGAGATGTGTATCTATATCACAGGGAGACGTGTATCTATATCACAGGGAGACGAGTATCTATATCACAGGGAGACGTGTATCTGTATCACAGGGAGATGTTTATCTATATCACAGGGAGACGTGTATCTATATCACAGGGAGATGTGTATCTATATCACAGGGAGATGTGTATCTATATCACAGGGAGACGTGTATCTATATCACAGGGAGACGTGTATCTATATCACAGGGAGACGTTTATCTATATCACAGGGAGACGTGTATCTATATCACAGGGAGACGTGTATCTATATCACAGGGAGACGTGTATCTATATCACAGGGAGATGTTTATCTATATCACAGGGAGACGTGTATCTACATCACAGGGAGATGTGTATCTATATCACAGGGAGATATTTATCTATATCACAGGGAGACGTGTATCTATATCACAGGGAGATGTGTATCTATATCACAGGGAGACGTGTATCTATATCACAGGGAGACGAGTATCTATATCACAGGGAGACGTGTATCTATATCACAGTGAGACATGTATCTATATCACAGGGAGACGTGTATCTATATCACAGGGAGACATGTATCTATATCACAGGGAGACGTGTATCTATATCACAGGGAGACGTGTATCTATATCACAGGGAGATGTTTATCTATATCACAGGGAGACGTGTATCTATATCACAGGGAGACGTGTATCTATATCACAGGGAGACGTATATCTAAATCACAGGAAGGCTTTTAATTGTATCACAGGGAGACGTGTATCTATATCACAGTGAGACGTGTATCTATATCACAGGGAGACGTGTATCTATATCACAGGGAGATGAGTATCTATATCACAGGGAGACATCTATCTATATCTCAGGGAGACGTGTATCTATATCTCAGGGAGACGTGTATCTATATCACAGGGAGACGTGTATCTATATCACAGGGAGACATCTATCTCCATCACAGGGAGACGTGTATCTATATCAGAGGGAGACGTGTATCTATATCACAGGGAGACGTTTATCTATATCACCGTGAGACGTGTATCTATATCACAGGGAGACGTGTATCTATATCACAGGGAGATGTGTATCTATATCACAGGGAGACTTCTATCTCTATCACAGGGAGACGTGTATCTATATCACAGGGAGACGTGTGTCTATATCACAGGGAGACTTCTATCTCTATCACAGGGAGACGTGTATCGATATCACAGGGAGACATGTGTCATTATCACAAGGGGACGTGTATCGATATCGGAGGGAGACATGTATCTATATCTCGGAGACGTTTATCTATATCACAGGGAGACGTGTATCTATATCACAGGGACATGTGTATCTAGATTACAGGGAGACGTGTATCTATATCACAGGGAGACGTGTATCTATATCATAGGGAGATGTGTATCTATATCACAGGGAGACGTGTATCGAAATCACAGGGAGACGTGTATCTATACCACAGGGAGATGTGTATCTATATCACAGGAAGACGTGTATCTATATCACAGGGTGACGTGTATCTATATCTCAGGGAGATGTGTATCTATATCACAGGGAGATGTGTATCTATATTACAGGGAGACGTGTATCTATATCACAGGGAGATGTGTATCTATATCACAGGGAGACGTGTATCTATATCAGAGGGAGATGTGTATCTATATCACAGGGAGACATGTATCTATATCACAGGGAGACGTGTATCTATATCACAGGGTGACGTGTATCTATATCGCAGGGAGATGTGTATCTATATTACAGGGAGACGTGTATCTATATCACAGGGAGACGTGTATCTATATCACAGGGAGACGTGTATCTATATCACAGGGCGACGTGTATCTATATCACAGGGCGATGTTTATCTATATCACAGGGCGACGTGTATCTATATCACAGGGAGACGTGTATCTATATCACAGGGAGATGTGTATCTATATCACAGGGAGACATGTATCTATATCACAGGGAGAGGTGTATCTATATCACAGGGAGACATGTATCTATATCACAGGGAGATGTTGATCTATATCACAGGGAGACGTGTATCTATATCACAGGGAGACGTATATCTATATCACAGGGAGACGTGTATCTATATCACAGGGAGACGTGTATCTATATCACAGGGAGACGAGTATCTATATCACAGGGAGACGTGTATCTATATCACAGGGAGACGTGTATCTATATCACAGGGAGACGTGTATCTATATCACAGTGAGATGTGTATCTATATCACAGGGAGACATGTATCCATATCACAGGGAGATGTGTATCTATATCACAGGGAGACGTGTATCTATATCACAGGGAGACGTGTATCTATATCACAGGGAGATGAGTATCTATATCACAGGGAGATGTGTATCTATATCACAGGGAGACGTGTATCTATATCACAGGGAGACGTGTATCTATATCACAGGGAGATGTGTATCTATATCACAGGGAGACGTGTATCTATATCACAGGGAGACGTGTATCTATATCACAGGGAGATGTGTATCTATATCACAGGGAGATGTATATCTATATCACAGGGAGACATGTTTCTATACCACAAGGAGAGGAGTAGCTATATCACAGGGAGACATGTATCTATATCACAGGGAGATATGTATTATATTACAGAGTAAGAAGTAACTATAACACAGGGAGACGTGTATCTATATCACAGGGAGATGTGTATCGATATTACAGGGAGGCAGGTAGCTATATCACAGGGAGACATGTATCTATATTACAGAGTAAGAAGTAACTATATCACAGGGAGACATGTATCTATATCACAGGGATACGTGTGTCTATAGCACAGGGTGATATGTATTATATTACAGAGTAAGAAGTAACTTTTACACAGGGAGACGTGTATCTATATCATCGGGAGATGTATATCGATATTACAGGGAGGCGGGTAGCTATAATCACAGGGAGACATGCATCTATATTACAGAGTAAGAAGTAACTATATCACAGGGAGATGTGTATCTATATCACAGGGAGACGTGTATCTATATCACTGGGAGACGTGTATCTATATTAAAGGGAGTCATGCATCTATATCACAAGGAGACGTGCAGCTACATCACAGGGAGGCGTTTATCGACATCACAGGGAGATATGTATCTATATCACAGAGGGATGCGTAGCTATATCACAAGGAGATTTATATCTTTATCATGAGGGCGACATGTACCTATATCATAAGAAGATATGGCTCTATATCACAGGTCGATGTATAACTGTATCACAGGGAGACGTGAATATTTCTCGCAGGGTGACGTGTATCTATATCACAGGAAGAAATATATCTATTTCACACAGAGACGTTTAGCTATATCATTGGGAGATGTTTATCTATATCACAGGGAGATGTTTATCAATATTACAGGGATACGTGTATCTTTGTCACAGGGAGATGTGTATCTATATCACAGAGAGACGTGTATCTAGTTCACACAGAGACATTTATCTATGTCATAGCGAGATGTTTTATCTATATCACAGGGAGACGTGTATCTATATCACAGTGAGACGTGTATCTTTCTCACAGGGGGACGTGTATCTATATCAAAAGGAGACGTGTAGCAAAATCACAAGGAGACGTCAATCTACATCACTGGGACATTTTTATCTATATCACAGTGAGACATGTATCTATATCACAGTGACACATGTATCTATATCACAGGGTGACTTGTATTTATATCACAGGGAGACGTGTATCTATATCACAGAGGGATGCGTAGCTATATCACAAGGAGAGTTCTATCTATATCACAGGGCGACATCTACCGATATCATAGGAAGACATGTATCTATATCACATGTCGATGTATAACTGTATCACAGGGAGACGTGTATATTTCTCACAGGGAGACGTGCATCTTTCTCACAGGGAGACGTGCATCTTTCTCACAGGGAGACGTGTATCTATATTAAAGGAAGAAATGTATCTATTTCACAGAGTTGTTTAGCTATATCATTGGGAGATGTTTATCGATATTACAGAGTGACGTGTATCGAAATCACAGGTAGAGCTGTATCTATATCACAGGGAGATGTGTATCTATATCACAGGGAGACGTGTATCTGTATCACAGGGAGGAGTGTATCGATATCACAGGGAGACGTGTATCTATATCACAGGGAGATGTTTATCTATATCACAGGGAGATGTTTATCAATATCACAGGGAGATGTGTATCTATATCACAGGGAGACGTGTATCTATATCACAGGGAGACGAGTATCTATATCACAGGGAGACGTGTATCTGTATCACAGGGAGATGTTTATCTATATCACAGGGAGACGTGTATCTATATCACAGGGAGATGTGTATCTATATCACAGGGAGATGTGTATCTATATCACAGGGAGACGTGTATCTATATCACAGGGAGACGTGTATCTATATCACAGGGAGACGTTTATCTATATCACAGGGAGACGTGTATCTATATCACAGGGAGACGTGTATCTATATCACAGGGAGACGTGTATCTATATCACAGGGAGATGTTTATCTATATCACAGGGAGACGTGTATCTACATCACAGGGAGATGTGTATCTATATCACAGGGAGATATTTATCTATATCACAGGGAGATGTTTATCTATATCACAGGGAGACGTGTATCTATATCACAGGGAGACGTGTATCTATATCACAGGGAGACGTATATCTAAATCACAGGAAGGCTTTTAATTGTATCACAGGGAGACGTGTATCTATATCACAGTGAGACGTGTATCTATATCACAGGGAGACGTGTATCTATATCACAGGGAGATGAGTATCTATATCACAGGGAGACATCTATCTATATCTCAGGGAGACGTGTATCTATATCTCAGGGAGACGTGTATCTATATCACAGGGAGACGTGTATCTATATCACAGGGAGACATCTATCTCCATCACAGGGAGACGTGTATCTATATCAGAGGGAGACGTGTATCTATATCACAGGGAGACGTTTATCTATATCACCGTGAGACGTGTATCTATATCACAGGGAGACGTGTATCTATATCACAGGGAGATGTGTATCTATATCACAGGGAGACTTCTATCTCTATCACAGGGAGACGTGTATCTATATCACAGGGAGACGTGTGTCTATATCACAGGGAGACTTCTATCTCTATCACAGGGAGACGTGTATCGATATCACAGGGAGACATGTGTCATTATCACAAGGGGACGTGTATCGATATCGGAGGGAGACATGTATCTATATCTCGGAGACGTTTATCTATATCACAGGGAGACGTGTATCTATATCACAGGGACATGTGTATCTAGATTACAGGGAGACGTGTATCTATATCACAGGGAGACGTGTATCTATATCATAGGGAGATGTGTATCTATATCACAGGGAGACGTGTATCGAAATCACAGGGAGACGTGTATCTATACCACAGGGAGATGTGTATCTATATCACAGGAAGACGTGTATCTATATCACAGGGTGACGTGTATCTATATCTCAGGGAGATGTGTATCTATATCACAGGGAGATGTGTATCTATATTACAGGGAGACGTGTATCTATATCACAGGGAGATGTGTATCTATATCACAGGGAGACGTGTATCTATATCAGAGGGAGATGTGTATCTATATCACAGGGAGACATGTATCTATATCACAGGGAGACGTGTATCTATATCACAGGGTGATGTGTATCTATATCGCAGGGAGATGTGTATCTATATTACAGGGAGACGTGTATCTATATCACAGGGAGACGTGTATCTATATCACAGGGAGACGTGTATCTATATCACAGGGCGACGTGTATCTATATCACAGGGCGATGTTTATCTATATCACAGGGCGACGTGTATCTATATCACAGGGAGACGTGTATCTATATCACAGGGTGACGTCTATCTATATCTCAGGGAGACGTGTATCTATATCACAGGGAGACGAGTATCTATATCTCAGGGAGACGTGTATCTATATCACAGGGAGACGTGTATCTATATCACAGGGAGACGTGTATCTATATCACAGGGAGACATCTATCTCCATCACAGGGAGACGTGTATCTATATCAGAGGGAGACGTGTATCTATATCACAGGGAGACGTTTATCTATATCACCGGGAGACTTGTATCTATATCACAGGGAGACGTGTATCTATATCACAGGGAGATGTGTATCTATATCACAGGGAGACTTCTATCTCTATCACAGGGAGACGTGTATCTATATCACAGGGAGACGTGTGTCTATATCACAGGGTGACTTCGATCTCTATCACAGGGAGACGTGTATCTATATCACAGGGAGACATGTATCTATATCACAGGTAGAGCTGTATCTATATCACAGGGAGACGTGTATCTATATCACAGGGAGACGTGTATCTGTATCACAGGGAGGAGTGTATCTATATCACAGGGAGACGTGTATCTATATCACAGGGAGATGTTTATCTATATCACAGGGAGACGTGTATCTATATCACAGGGAGATGTGTATCTATATCACAGGGAGATGTGTATCTATATCACAGGGAGATGTTTATCTATATCACAGGGAGATGTGTATCTATATCACAGGGAGACGTGTATCTTTCTCACAGGGAGACGAGTATCTATATCACAGGGAGACGTGTATCTATATCACAGGGAGATGTTTATCTATATCACAGGGAGACGTGTATCTATATCACAGTGAGACATGTATCTATATCACAGGGAGATGTGTATCTATATCACAGGGAGATGTGTATCTATATCACAGGGAGACGTGTATCTATATCACAGGGAGACGTGTATCTATATCACAGGGAGATGTTTATCTATATCACAGGGAGACGTGTATCTATATCACAGGGAGACGTGTATCTATATCACAGGGAGACGTGTATCTATATCACAGGGAGATGTTTATCTATATCACAGGGAGACGTGTATCTATATCACAGGGAGATGTGTATCTATATCACAGGGAGATGTGTATCTATATCACAGGGAGACGTGTATCTATATCACAGGGAGACGAGTATCTATATCACAGGGAGACGTGTATCTATATCACAGGGAGACGTGTATCTATATCACAGGGAGACGTGTATCTATATCACAGAGAGATGTTTATCTATATCACAGGGAGACGTGTATCTATATCACAGGGAGACGTGTATCTATATCACAGGGAGACGTGTATCTATATCACAGGGAGACGTATATCTAAATCACAGGAAGGCTTTTAACTGTATCACAGGGAGACGTGTATCTATATCACAGTGAGACGTGTATCTATATCACAGGGAGACGTGTATCTATATCACAGGGAGATGAGTATCTATATCACAGGGAGACATCTATCTATATCTCAGGGAGACGTGTATCTATATCTCAGGGAGACGTGTATCTATATTACAGGGAGACGTGTATCTTTCTCACAGGGAGATGAGTATCTATATCACAGGGAGACATCTATCTATATCTCAGGGAGACGTGTATCTATATCTCAGGGAGACGTGTATCTATATCACAGGGAGACGTGTATCTATATCACAGGGAGACATCTATCTCCATCACAGGGAGACGTGTATCTATATCAGAGGGAGACGTGTATCTATATCACAGGGAGACGTTTATCTATATCACCGTGAGACGTGTATCTATATCACAGGGAGACGTGTATCTATATCACAGGGAGATGTGTATCTATATCACAGGGCGACTTCTATCTCTATCACAGGGAGACGTGTATCTATATCACAGGGAGACGTGTGTCTATATCACAGGGAGACTTCTATCTCTATCACAGGGAGACGTGTATCTATATCACAGGGAGACATGTGTCATTATCACAAGGGGACGTGTATCGATATCGGAGGGAGACATGTATCTATATCTCGGAGACGTTTATCTATATCACAGGGAGACGTGTATCTATATCACAGGGACATGTGTATCTAGATTACAGGGAGACGTGTATCTATATCACAGGGAGACGTGTATCTATATCATAGGGAGATGTGTATCTATATCACAGGGAGACGTGTATCGAAATCACAGGGAGACGTGTATCTATACCACAGGGAGATGTGTGTCTATATCACAGGAAGACGTGTATCTATATCACAGGGAGACGTGTATCTATATCACAGGGAGATGTGTATCTATATCACAGGGAGACTTCTATCTATATCACAGGGAGATGTGTATCTATATCACAGGGAGACGTGTATCTATATCACAGGGAGATGTGTATCTATATCACAGGGAGATGTGTATCTATATCACAGGGAGTTGTGTATCGATATCACAGGGAGACGTGTATCTATATCGCAGGGTGACGTGTATCTATATCGCAGGGAGATGTGTATCTATATTACAGGGAGACGTGTATCGAAATCACAGGGAGACGTGTATCTATATCACAGGGAGACGTGTATCTATATCACAGGGCGACGTGTATCTATATCACAGGGCGATGTTTATCTATATCACAGGGCGACGTGTATCTATATCACAGGGAGACGTGTATCTATATCACAGGGTGACGTGTATCTATATCTCAGGGAGACGTGTATCTATATCACAGGGAGACGTGTATCTATATCTCAGGGAGACGTGTATCTATATCACAGGGAGACGTGTATCTATATCACAGGGAGACGTGTATCTATATCACAGGGAGACGTCTATCTCCATCACAGGGAGACGTGTATCTATATCAGAGGGAGACGTGTATCTATATCACAGGGAGACGTTTATCTATATCACCGGGAGACTTGTATCTATATCACAGGGAGACGTGTATCTATATCACAGGGAGATGTGTATCTATATCACAGGGAGACTTCTATCTCTATCACAGGGAGACGTGTATCGATATCGGAGGGAGACATGTATCTATATCACAGGGAGACGTTTATCTATATCACAGGGAGACGTGTATCTATATCACAGGGAGACGTGTATCTATATCACAGGGAGACGTGTATCTATATCACAGGGAGACTTCTATCTCTATCACAGGGAGACGTGTATCTATATCACAGGGACACGTGTGTCTTTATCACAAGGGGACGTGTATCGATATCGGAGGGAGACTTGTATCTATATCTCGGAGACGTTTATCTATATTACAGGAGACGTTTATCTATATTACAGGAGACGTTTATCTATAACACAATGAGACATGCATCTATATCACAGGGAGACGTTTTTATGTATCACGGGGAGACGTTTATCGATAACATATCGAGACGTGTTTCTATATCACAGGTATTGTATGTATATCACAGAGAGATGTTTTTCTCTCTCTCACAGGGAGATGTTTATCCATATCACAGGGAGACGTGAATCTGTATCACAGGGAGACATGTACCAATTTCACAGGGAGATGTGTATCTATATCACAGTGAGACATTTATATATAACACATCGAGATGTTTATCTGTAACACAGGTATTTTATCTCGATCACAAGGAGAAGTGTATCCATATCACAGGCAAGCGTGTAGCTGTATCACAGGGAGAGGTTTATCTATATCACAGCGAGAGGTGTATCTATATCACAGGGAGATGTGTATCTATATCACAGGGAGACGTGTATCTATATCACAGGGAGACGTGTATCTATATCACAGGGTGACATGTATCTATATCACAGGGAGACGTGTATCTACATCACAGGGAGACGTGTATCTATATCACAGGGAGACGTGTGTCTATATCACAGGGAGATGTGTATCTATATCACAGGGAGATGTGTATCTATATCACAGGGAGATGTGTATCTATATCACAGGTTGACGTGTATCTATATCA
This sequence comes from Pristiophorus japonicus, assembly GCF_044704955.1. Lineage (NCBI taxonomy): Eukaryota > Metazoa > Chordata > Chondrichthyes > Pristiophoridae > Pristiophorus > Pristiophorus japonicus. The sequence goes on along the minus strand of NC_091984.1, from coordinate 157,604,313 downwards.
CAGGGAGACGTGTATCTATATCACAGGGAGACATGTATCGATATTACAGGGAGACATGTATCGATATTACAGGGAGACGGGTAGCTATATTACAGAGTGACGTGTAACTATAATCACAGGGCGACTTATATCTATATCACAGGGAGATGTGCATCTATATAACAGGGAGACATGTTTCTATACCACAAGGAGAGGAGTAGCTATATCACAGGGAGACATGTATCTATATCACAGGGAGATATGTATTATATTACAGAGTAAGAAGTAACTATGACACAGGGAGACGTGTATCTATATGACAGGGAGATGTGTATCGATATTACAGGGAGACATGCAGCTAAATCACAGGGAGACGTGCAGCTATATCACAGGGAGATGTGTATCTAAATCACAGGAAGGCGTTTCACTGTATCACAGGGAGACGTGTATCTATATCACAGGGAGACGTGTATCTATATCACTGGGAGACATATCTATATCACAGTGAGACGTGTATCTATATCACAGGGAGACGTGTATCTATATTACAGGAAGACATGTAGCTATTTCACAGGGAGACATGTATCTATATAACAGGGAGACGTGTATCTATATCACAGGGAGCCGTGTATCTATATTACAGGAAGACATATATCTATATCACAGGGAGACATGTATCTGTATCACAGGGAAGCGTGTATCTTTCTCACAGGGGGACGTGTATCTATTTAACACAGAGACGTTTCTCTATATCGTAGAGAGATATTTATCTATATCACAGGGAGAAGTGTATCTATAACACAGGGCGACTTGTATCTATATCACAGGGAGATGTGCATTTATATAACAGGGAGACATGTTTCTATACCACAAGGAGAGGAGTATCTATATCACAGGGAGAAGTGTATCTATAACACAGGGTGATGTGCATCGATATCACAGAGAGACGTGTATCTATACCACAGGGAGAGGTGTATCTATATTACTGGGAGACGTGTAGCTATATCACAGGGAGACATGTATCTATATTACAGAGTAAGAAGTCACTATATCACAGCGAGACATGTATCTATATCACAGGGAGACGTGTGTCTGTAGCACAGGGAGATATGTATTATATTACAGAGTAAGAAGTAACTTTTACACAGGGAGACGTGTATCTATATCATAGGGAGATGTGTATTATATTACAGAGTAAGAAGTAACTATAACACAGGGAGACGTGTATCTATATCACAGGGAGAAGTGTATCTATATCACAGGGAGACATGTATCTATATCACAGGCAGATATGTATTATATTACAGAGTAAGAAGTAACTATAACACAGGGAGACGTGTATCTATATCACAGGGAGAAGTGTATCTATATCACAGGGAGACATGTATCTATATCACAGGGAGACGTTTATCTATATTACAGAGTGACGTGTAACTATAATTACAGGGCGACTTGTATCTATATCACAGGGAGACGTGTATCTATATTACAGTGAGACATCTATCTATATCACAGGGAGATGTGTATCTATATCACAGGGAGAAGTGTATCTATAACACAGGGTGATGTGTATCGATATCACAGAGAGACGTGTATCTATACCACAGGGAGAGGTGTATCTATATTACTGGGAGACGTGTAGCTATATCACAGGGAGACATGTATCTATATTACAGAGTAAGAAGTCACGATATCACAGGGAGACATGTATCTATATCACAGGGAGACGTGTGTCTATAGCACAGGGAGATATGTATTATATTACAGAGTAAGAAGTAACTTTTACACAGGGAGACGTGTATCTATATCATAGGGAGATGTATATCGATATTACAGGGAGGCGGGTAGCTATATCACAGGGAGACATGCATCTATGTTACAGAGTAAGAAGTAACTATATCACAGGGAGATGTGTATCTATATCACAGGGAGACGTGTATCTATATCACTGGGAGACGTGTATCTATATTAAAGGGAGTCATGTATCTATATCACAAGGAGACGTGCAGCTACATCACAGGGAGGCGTTTATCGACATCACAGGGAGATATGTATCTATATCACAGAGGGATGCGTAGCTATATCACAAGGAGATTTATATCTTTATCATGAGGGCGACATGTACCTATATCATAAGAAGATATGGCTCTATATCACAGGTCGATGTATAACTGTATCACAGGGAGACGTGAATATTTCTCGCAGGGTGACGTGTATCTATATCACAGGAAGAAATATATCTATTTCACACAGAGACGTTTAGCTATATCATTGGGAGATGTTTATCTATATCACAGGGAGATGTTTATCAATATCACAGGGATACGTGTATCTTTGTCACAGGGAGATGTGTATCTATATCACAGGGAGACGTGTATCTAGTTCACACAGAGACATTTATCTATATCATAGCGAGATGTTTTATCTATATCACAGGGAGACGTGTATCTATATCACAGTGAGACGTGTATCTTTCTCACAGGGGGACGTGTATCTATATCAAAAGGAGACGTGTAGCAAAATCACAAGGAGACGTCAATCTACATCACTGGGACATTTTTATCTATATCACAGTGAGACGTGTATCTATATCACAGTGACACGTGTATCTATATCACAGGGTGACTTGTATTTATATCACAGGGAGATGTGTATCTATATCACAGAGGGATGCGTAGCTATATCATAAGGAGAGTTCTATCTATATCACAGGGCGACATCTACCGATATCATAGGAAGACATGTATCTATATCACATGTCGATGTATAACTGTATCACAGGGAGACGTGTATATTTCTCACAGGGAGACGTGCATCTTTCTCACAGGGAGACGTGCATCTTTCTCACAGGGAGACGTGTATCTATATTAAAGGAAGAAATGTATCTATTTCACAGAGTTGTTTAGCTATATCATTGGGAGATGTTTATCGATATTACAGAGTGACGTGTATCGAAATCACAGGTAGAGCTGTATCTATATCACAGGGAGACGTGTATCTATATCACAGGGAGACGTGTATCTGTATCACAGGGAGGAGTGTATCCATATATCAAGGAGGCGTGTATCTATATCACAGGAAGGCGCGTATCTATATCACAGGGAGATGTTTATCTATATCACAGGGAGACGTGTATCTATATCACAGGGAGACGTGCATCTATATCACAGGGGGACGTGTATCTATATCACAGAGAGACATATATCTATATCACAGGGAGATGTGTATCTATATCACAGGGAGACGTGTATCTATATCACAGGGACACATATACCTATATTAAAGAGTGTTGTGTAGCTATATCATGGGGAGACGTGTATCTATATCACAGGGAGACGTGTATCTATATCACAGGGAGACGTGTATCTATAATACATCAAGACATTTATCTATAACACAGGTAATGTACCTCTATCACAGGGAGACGTGTATCTATATCACAGGGCGACGTGTATCTATATTACAGGGAGAAGTGTATCTATATCACAGGGAGACATGTATCTATATCACAGGGAGACGTGTATCTATAGCACAGGGAGATATGTATTATATTACAGAGTAAGAAGTAACTTTTACACAGGGAGACGTGTATCTATATCATAGGGAGATGTTTATCGATATTACAGGGAGGCGGGTAGCTATATCACAGGGAGACATGCATCTATATTACAGAGTAAGAAGTAACTATATCACAGGGAGATGTGGATCTATATCACAGGGAGACGTGTATCTATATCACTGGGAGACGTGTATCTATATTAAAGGGAGTCATGTATCTATATCACAAGGAGACGTGCAGCTACATCACAGGGAGGCGTTTATCGACATCACAGGGAGATATGTATCTATATCACAGAGGGATGCGTAGCTATATCACAAGGAGATTTATATCTTTATCATGAGGGCGACATGTACCTATATCATAAGAAGATATGGCTCTATATCACAGGTCGATGTATAACTGTATCACAGGGAGACGTGAATATTTCTCGCAGGGTGACGTGTATCTATATCACAGGAAGAAATATATCTATTTCACACAGAGACGTTTAGCTATATCATTGGGAGATGTTTATCTATATCACAGGGAGATGTTTATCAATATCACAGTGATACGTGTATCTTTGTCACAGGGAGATGTGTATCTATATCACAGAGAGACGTGTATCTAGTTCACACAGAGACATTTATCTATATCATAGCGAGATGTTTTATCTATATCACAGGGAGACGTGTATCTATATCACAGTGAGACCTGTATCTTTCTCACAGGGGGACGTGTATCTATATCAAAAGGAGACGTGTAGCAAAATCACAAGGAGACGTCAATCTACATCACTGGGACATTTTTATCTATATCACAGTGAGACGTGTATCTATATCACAGTGACACGTGTATCTATATCACAGGGTGACTTGTATTTATATCACAGGGAGATGTGTATCTATATCACAGAGGGATGCGTAGCTATATCATAAGGAGAGTTCTATCGATATCACAGGGCGACATCTACCGATATCATAGGAAGACATGTATCTATATCACATGTCGATGTATAACTGTATCACAGGGAGACGTATATATTTCTCACAGGGAGACGTGCATCTTTCTCACAGTGAGACGTGCATCTTTCTCACAGGGAGACGTGTATCGAAATTAAAGGAAGAAATGTATCTATTTCACAGAGTTGTTTAGCTATATCATTGGGAGATGTTTATCGATATTACAGAGTGACGTGTATCGAAATCACAGGTAGAGCTGTATCTATATCACAGGGAGACGTGTATCTATATCACAGGGAGACGTGTATCTGTATCACAGGGAGGAGTGTATCCATATATCAAGGAGGCGTGTATCTATATCACAGGAAGGCGCGTATCTATATCACAGGGAGATGTTTATCTATATCACAGGGAGACGTGTATCTATATCACAGGGAGACGTGTATCTATATCACAGGGAGATGTTTATCTATATCACAGGGGGACGTGCATCTATATCACAGGGGGACGTGTATCTATATCACAGGGAGACATATATCTATATCACAGGGAGATGTGCATCTATATCACAGGGGGACGTGTATCTATATCACAGGGAGACATATATCTATATCACAGGGAGATGTGCATCTATATCACAGGGAGACGTGTATCTATATCACAGGGAGATGTGTATCTATATCACAGGGACACATATACCTATATTAAAGAGTGTTGTGTAGCTATATCATGGGGAGACGTATATCTATATCACAGGGAGACGAGTATCTATATCACAGGGAGACGTGTATCTATATCACAGGGACACATATACCTATATTAAAGAGTGTTGTGTAGCTATATCATGGGGAGACGTGTATCTATATCACAGGGAGACGTGTATCTATATCACAGGGAGATGTGTATCTATATCACAGGGAGACGTGTATCTATATCACAGGGAGACGTGTATCTATATCACAGGGAGACGTGTATCTATATCACAGGGAGACGTGTATCTATATCACAGGGAGACGTGTATCTAAATCACAGGAAGGCTTTTAACTGTATCACAGGGAGACGTGTATCTATATCACAGGGAGACGTGTATCTATATCACAGGGAGACGTGTATCTATATCACAGGGAGATGTGTATCTATATCACAGGGAGACGTGTATCTATATCACAGGGAGACGTGTATCTATATCACAGTGAGACGTGTATTATATTACAGGGAGACGGGTAGCTATATCACAGGGAGACATATATCTATATCACAGGGAGACTTGTATCTATATCACAGGGAGACGTGTATCTATATCACAGGGAGACATATATCTATATCACAGGGAGATGTGTATCTATATCACAGGGAGACGTGTATCTATATCACAGGGAGACGTGTATCTATATCACAGGGAGACATGTCTCGATATTACAGGGAGACATGTATCGATATTACAGGGAGACGGGTAGCTATATCACAGGGAGACATATATCTATATCACAGGGAGACTTGTATCTATATCACAGGGAGACGTGTATCTATATCACAGGGAGACATATATCTATATCACAGTGAGACGTGTATCTATATCACAGGGAGACGTGTATCTATATCACAGGGAGACGTGTATCTATATCACAGGGAGATGAGTATCTATATCACAGGGAGATGAGTATCTATATCACAGGGAGATGTGTATCTATATCGCAGGGAGATGTATATCTATATCACAGGGAGATGTGTATCTATATCACAGGGAGACGTGTATCTATATCACAGGGAGACGTGTATCTATATCAAAGGGAGATGTGTATCTATATCACAGGGAGACGTGTATCTATATCACAGGGAGATGAGTATCTATATCACAGGGAGACGAGTATCTATATCACAGGGAGACGTGTATTTATATCACAGGGAGATGTGTATCTATATCACAGGGAGACATATATCTATATCACAGGGAGACGTGTATCGATATCACAGGGACACATATACCTATATTAAAGAGTGTTGTGTATCTATATCACAGGGAGATGTGTATCTATATCACAGGGAGACGTGTATCTATATCACAGGGAGACGTGTATCTATATCACAGGGAGATGAGTATCTATATCACAGGGAGATGTGTATCTATATCACAGGGAGATGAGTATCTATATCACAGGGAGACGTGTATCTATATCACAGGGAGAAATATATCTATATCACAGGGAGACGTGTATCTATATCACAGGGAGACATGTATCTATATCACAGGGAGACGTGTATCTATATAACAGGGAGACATGTTTCTATACCACAAGGAGAGGAGTAGCTATATCACAGGGAGACATGTATCTATATCACAGGGAGATATGTATTATATTACAGAGTAAGAAGTAACTATGACACAGGGAGACGTGTATCTATATGACAGGGAGATGTGTATCGATATTACAGGGAGACATGCAGCTAAATCACAGGGAGACGTGCAGCTATATCACAGGGAGATGTGTATCTAAATCACAGGAAGGCGTTTCACTGTATCACAGGGAGACGTGTATCTATATCACAGGGAGACGTGTATCTATATCACTGGGAGACATATCTATATCACAGTGAGACGTGTATCTATATCACAGGGAGACGTGTATCTATATTACAGGAAGACATGTAGCTATTTCACAGGGAGACATGTATCTATATAACAGGGAGACGTGTATCTATATCACAGGGAGCCATGTATCTATATTACAGGAAGACATATATCTATATCACAGGGAGACATGTATCTGTATCACAGGGAAGCGTGTATCTTTCTCACAGGGGGACGTGTATCTATTTAACACAGAGACGTTTCTCTATATCGTAGAGAGATATTTATCTATATCACAGGGAGAAGTGTATCTATAACACAGGGCGACTTGTATCTATATCACAGGGAGATGTGCATTTATATAACAGGGAGACATGTTTCTATACCACAAGGAGAGGAGTATCTATATCACAGGGAGAAGTGTATCTATAACACAGGGTGATGTGCATCGATATCACAGAGAGACGTGTATCTATACCACAGGGAGAGGTGTATCTATATTACTGGGAGACGTGTAGCTATATCACAGGGAGACATGTATCTATATTACAGAGTAAGAAGTCACTATATCACAGCGAGACATGTATCTATATCACAGGGAGACGTGTGTCTGTAGCACAGGGAGATATGTATTATATTACAGAGTAAGAAGTAACTTTTACACAGGGAGACGTGTATCTATATCATAGGGAGATGTGTATTATATTACAGAGTAAGAAGTAACTATAACACAGGGAGACGTGTATCTATATCACAGGGAGAAGTGTATCTATATCACAGGGAGACATGTATCTATATCACAGGCAGATATGTATTATATTACAGAGTAAGAAGTAACTATAACACAGGGAGACGTGTATCTATATCACAGGGAGAAGTGTATCTATATCACAGGGAGACATGTATCTATATCACAGGGAGACGTTTATCTATATTACAGAGTGACGTGTAACTATAATTACAGGGCGACTTGTATCTATATCACAGGGAGACGTGTATCTATATTACAGTGAGACATCTATCTATATCACAGGGAGATGTGTATCTATATCACAGGGAGAAGTGTATCTATAACACAGGGTGATGTGTATCGATATCACAGAGAGACGTGTATCTATACCACAGGGAGAGGTGTATCTATATTACTGGGAGACGTGTAGCTATATCACAGGGAGACATGTATCTATATTACAGAGTAAGAAGTCACGATATCACAGGGAGACATGTATCTATATCACAGGGAGATGTGTGTCTATAGCACAGGGAGATATGTATTATATTACAGAGTAAGAAGTAACTTTTACACAGGGAGACGTGTATCTATATCATAGGGAGATGTATATCGATATTACAGGGAGGCGGGTAGCTATATCACAGGGAGACATGCATCTATGTTACAGAGTAAGAAGTAACTATATCACAGGGAGATGTGTATCTATATCACAGGGAGACGTGTATCTATATCACTGGGAGACGTGTATCTATATTAAAGGGAGTCATGTATCTATATCACAAGGAGACGTGCAGCTACATCACAGGGAGGCGTTTATCGACATCACAGGGAGATATGTATCTATATCACAGAGGGATGCGTAGCTATATCACAAGGAGATTTATATCTTTATCATGAGGGCGACATGTACCTATATCATAAGAAGATATGGCTCTATATCACAGGTCGATGTATAACTGTATCACAGGGAGACGTGAATATTTCTCGCAGGGTGACGTGTATCTATATCACAGGAAGAAATATATCTATTTCACACAGAGACGTTTAGCTATATCATTGGGAGATGTTTATCTATATCACAGGGAGATGTTTATCAATATCACAGGGATACGTGTATCTTTGTCACAGGGAGATGTGTATCTATATCACAGGGAGACGTGTATCTAGTTCACACAGAGACATTTATCTATATCATAGCGAGATGTTTTATCTATATCACAGGGAGACGTGTATCTATATCACAGTGAGACGTGTATCTTTCTCACAGGGGGACGTGTATCTATATCAAAAGGAGACGTGTAGCAAAATCACAAGGAGACGTCAATCTACATCACTGGGACATTTTTATCTATATCACAGTGAGACGTGTATCTATATCACAGTGACACGTCTATCTATATCACAGGGTGACTTGTATTTATATCACAGGGAGATGTGTATCTATATCACAGAGGGATGCGTAGCTATATCATAAGGAGAGTTCTATCTATATCACAGGGCGACATCTACCGATATCATAGGAAGACATGTATCTATATCACATGTCGATGTATAACTGTATCACAGGGAGACGTGTATATTTCTCACAGGGAGACGTGCATCTTTCTCACAGGGAGACGTGCATCTTTCTCACAGGGAGACGTGTATCTATATTAAAGGAAGAAATGTATCTATTTCACAGAGTTGTTTAGCTATATCATTGGGAGATGTTTATCGATATTACAGAGTGACGTGTATCGAAATCACAGGTAGAGCTGTATCTATATCACAGGGAGACGTGTATCTATATCACAGGGAGACGTGTATCTGTATCACAGGGAGGAGTGTATCCATATATCAAGGAGGCGTGTATCTATATCACAGGAAGGCGCGTATCTATATCACAGGGAGATGTTTATCTATATCACAGGGAGACGTGTATCTATATCACAGGGAGACGTGCATCTATATCACAGGGGGACGTGTATCTATATCACAGGGAGACATATATCTATATCACAGGGAGATGTGTATCTATATCACAGGGAGACGTGTATCTATATCACAGGGACACATATACCTATATTAAAGAGTGTTGTGTAGCTATATCATGGGGAGACGTGTATCTATATCACAGGGAGACGAGTATCTATATCACAGGGAGACGTGTATCTATATCACAGGGACACATATACCTATATTAAAGAGTGTTGTGTAGCTATATCATGGGGAGACGTGTACCTATATCACAGGGAGATGTGTATCTATATCACAGGGAGATGTGTATCTATATCACAGGGAGACGTGTATCTATATCACAGGGAGACGTGTATCTATAATACATCAAGACATTTATCTATAACACAGGTAATGTACCTCTATCACAGGGAGACGTGTATCTATATCACAGGGCGACGTGTATCTATATTACAGGGAGAAGTGTATCTATATCACAGGGAGACATGTATCTATATCACAGGGAGACGTGTATCTATAGCACAGGGAGATATGTATTATATTACAGAGTAAGAAGTAACTTTTACACAGGGAGACGTGTATCTATATCATAGGGAGATGTTTATCGATATTACAGGGAGGCGGGTAGCTATATCACAGGGAGACATGCATCTATATTACAGAGTAAGAAGTAACTATATCACAGGGAGATGTGGATCTATATCACAGGGAGACGTGTATCTATATCACTGGGAGACGTGTATCTATATTAAAGGGAGTCATGTATCTATATCACAAGGAGACGTGCAGCTACATCACAGGGAGGCGTTTATCGACATCACAGGGAGATATGTATCTATATCACAGAGGGATGCGTAGCTATATCACAAGGAGATTTATATCTTTATCATGAGGGCGACATGTACCTATATCATAAGAAGATATGGCTCTATATCACAGGTCGATGTATAACTGTATCACAGGGAGACGTGAATATTTCTCGCAGGGTGACGTGTATCTATATCACAGGAAGAAATATATCTATTTCACACAGAGACGTTTAGCTATATCATTGGGAGATGTTTATCTATATCACAGGGAGATGTTTATCAATATCACAGTGATACGTGTATCTTTGTCACAGGGAGATGTGTATCTATATCACAGAGAGACGTGTATCTAGTTCACACAGAGACATTTATCTATATCATAGCGAGATGTTTTATCTATATCACAGGGAGACGTGTATCTATATCACAGTGAGACGTGTATCTTTCTCACAGGGGGACGTGTATCTATATCAAAAGGAGACGTGTAGCAAAATCACAAGGAGACGTCAATCTACATCACTGGGACATTTTTATCTATATCACAGTGAGACGTGTATCTATATCACAGTGACACGTGTATCTATATCACAGGGTGACTTGTATTTATATCACAGGGAGATGTGTATCTATATCACAGAGGGATGCGTAGCTATATCATAAGGAGAGTTCTATCGATATCACAGGGCGACATCTACCGATATCATAGGAAGACATGTATCTATATCACATGTCGATGTATAACTGTATCACAGGGAGACGTATATATTTCTCACAGGGAGACGTGCATCTTTCTCACAGTGAGACGTGCATCTTTCTCACAGGGAGACGTGTATCGAAATTAAAGGAAGAAATGTATCTATTTCACAGAGTTGTTTAGCTATATCATTGGGAGATGTTTATCGATATTACAGAGTGACGTGTATCGAAATCACAGGTAGAGCTGTATCTATATCACAGGGAGACGTGTATCTATATCACAGGGAGACGTGTATCTGTATCACAGGGAGGAGTGTATCCATATATCAAGGAGGCGTGTATCTATATCACAGGAAGGCGCGTATCTATATCACAGGGAGATGTTTATCTATATCACAGGGAGACGTGTATCTATATCACAGGGAGACGTGTATCTATATCACAGGGAGATGTTTATCTATATCACAGGGGGACGTGCATCTATATCACAGGGGGACGTGTATCTATATCACAGGGAGACATATATCTATATCACAGGGAGATGTGCATCTATATCACAGGGGGACGTGTATCTATATCACAGGGAGACGTGTATCTATATCACAGGGAGAAATATATCTATATCACAGGGAGACGTGTATCTATATCACAGGGAGACATGTATCTATATCACAGGGAGACGTGTATCTATATCACAGGGAGATGTGTATCTATATCACAGGGAGATGTGTATCTATATCACAGGGAGACATGTATCTATATCACAGGGAGACGTGTATCTATATCACAGTGAGATATGTATCTATATCACATGTCGATGTATAACTGTATCACAGGGAGACGTATATATTTCTCACAGGGAGACGTGCATCTTTCTCACAGTGAGACGTGCATCTTTCTCACAGGGAGACGTGTATCGAAATTAAAGGAAGAAATGTATCTATTTCACAGAGTTGTTTAGCTATATCATTGGGAGATGTTTATCGATATTACAGAGTGACGTGTATCGAAATCACAGGTAGAGCTGTATCTATATCACAGGGAGACGTGTATCTATATCACAGGGAGACGTGTATCTGTATCACAGGGAGGAGTGTATCCATATATCAAGGAGGCGTGTATCTATATCACAGGAAGGCGCGTATCTATATCACAGGGAGATGTTTATCTATATCACAGGGAGACGTGTATCTATATCACAGGGAGACGTGTATCTATATCACAGGGAGATGTTTATCTATATCACAGGGGGACGTGCATCTATATCACAGGGGGACGTGTATCTATATCACAGGGAGACATATATCTATATCACAGGGAGATGTGCATCTATATCACAGGGAGACGTGTATCTATATCACAGGGAGATGTGTATCTATATCACAGGGACACATATACCTATATTAAAGAGTGTTGTGTAGCTATATCATGGGGAGACGTATATCTATATCACAGGGAGACGAGTATCTATATCACAGGGAGACGTGTATCTATATCACAGGGACACATATACCTATATTAAAGAGTGTTGTGTAGCTATATCATGGGGAGACGTGTATCTATATCACAGGGAGACGTGTATCTATATCACAGGGAGATGTGTATCTATATCACAGGGAGACGTGTATCTATATCACAGGGAGACGTGTATCTATATCACAGGGAGACGTGTATCTATATCACAGGGAGACGTGTATCTATATCACAGGGAGACGTGTATCTAAATCACAGGAAGGCTTTTAACTGTATCACAGGGAGACGTGTATCTATATCACAGGGAGACGTGTATCTATATCACAGGGAGACGTGTATCTATATCACAGGGAGATGTGTATCTATATCACAGGGAGACGTGTATCTATATCACAGGGAGACGTGTATCTATATCACAGTGAGACGTGTATTATATTACAGAGTAAGAAGTAACTATAACACAGACGTGTATCTATATCACAGAGAGACATGTATCTATATCACAGGGAGACGTGTATCTATATCACAGGGAGACATGTATTGATATTACAGGGAGACGGGTAGCTATATCACAGGGAGACATATATCTATATCACAGGGAGACTTGTATCTATATCACAGGGAGACGTGTATCTATATCACAGGGAGACATATATCTATATCACAGGGAGATGTGTATCTATATCACAGGGAGACGTGTATCTATATCACAGGGAGACGTGTATCTATATCACAGGGAGACATGTCTCGATATTACAGGGAGACATGTATCGATATTACAGGGAGACGGGTAGCTATATCACAGGGAGACATATATCTATATCACAGTGAGACGTGTATCTATATCACAGGGAGACGTGTATCTATATCACAGGGAGACGTGTATCTATATCACAGGGAGATGAGTATCTATATCACAGGGAGATGAGTATCTATATCACAGGGAGATGTGTATCTATATCGCAGGGAGATGTATATCTATATCACAGGGAGATGTGTATCTATATCACAGGGAGACGTGTATCTATATCACAGGGAGACGTGTATCTATATCAAAGGGAGATGTGTATCTATATCACAGGGAGACGTGTATCTATATCACAGGGAGATGAGTATCTATATCACAGGGAGACGAGTATCTATATCACAGGGAGACGTGTATTTATATCACAGGGAGATGTGTATCTATATCACAGGGAGACATATATCTATATCACAGGGAGACGTGTATCGATATCACAGGGACACATATACCTATATTAAAGAGTGTTGTGTATCTATATCACAGGGAGATGTGTATCTATATCACAGGGAGACGTGTATCTATATCACAGGGAGACGTGTATCTATATCACAGGGAGATGAGTATCTATATCACAGGGAGATGTGTATCTATATCACAGGGAGATGAGTATCTATATCACAGGGAGACGTGTATCTATATCACAGGGAGAAATATATCTATATCACAGGGAGACGTGTATCTATATCACAGGGAGACATGTATCTATATCACAGGGAGACGTGTATCTATATCACAGGGAGATGTGTATCTATATCACAGGGAGATGTGTATCTATATCACAGGGAGACATGTATCTATATCACAGGGAGACGTGTATCTATATCACAGTGAGATATGTATCTATATCACAGGGAGATGTGTATCTATATCACAGGGAGACATGTATCTATATCACATGGTGACGTGTATCTATATCACAGGGAGACATATATCTATATCACAGGGAGACGTGTATCTATATCACAGGGAGACATATATCTATATCACAGGGAGACGTGTATCTATAATACATCAAGACATTTATCTATAACACAGGTAATGTACCTCTATCACAGGGAGACGTGTATCTATATCACAGGGCGACGTGTATCTATATTACAGGGAGAAGTGTATCTATATCACAGGGAGACATCTATCTCTATGACAGGGAGAAGTGTATCTATATCACAGGGAGACGTGTATCTATATCACAGGGAGACGTGTATCTATATCACAGGGAGACGTGTATCTATATCACAGGGAGACATGTGTCTATATCACAGGGAGACTTCTATCTCTATCACAGGGAGACGTGTGTCTTTATCACAAGGGGACGTGTATCGATATCGGAGGGAGACATGTATCTATATCTCGGAGACGTTTATCTATGTCACAGGGAGATGTGTATCTATATCACAGGGACATGTGTATCTATATTACAGGGAGACGTGTATCTATATCACAGGGAGCGTTTTATCAAACCACAGTGAGACGTGTATCTATAACACAGGGAGACATGTATCTATAACACAGGGAGACGTGTATGTATATCACAGGGAGATGTTTTTCTCTCTCTCACAGGGAGATGTTTATCCATATCACAGGGAGATGTGTATCTATATCACAGGGAGATGTGTATCTATATCACAGGGAGATGTGTATCTATATCACAGGGAGATGTGTATCTATATCACAGGGAGACGTGTATCTATATCACAGGGAGATGTGTATCTATATCACAGCGAGAGGTTTATCTATATCACAGGGAGATGTGTATCTATGTCACAGGGAGACGTGTATCTATATCACAGGGATACTTCTATCTCTATCACAGGGAGACGTGTATCTATATCACAGGGACACGTGTGTCTTTATCACAAGGGGACGTGTATCGATATCGGAGGGAGACGTGTATCTATATCTGGGAGACGTGTATCTATATCTCGGAGACGTTTATCTATATTACAGGAGACGTTTATCGATATTACAGGAGACGTTTATCTATAACACAATGAGACATGTATCGATATTACAGGGAGACGGGTAGCTATATCACAGGGAGACATATATCTATATCACAGTGAGACGTGTATCTATATCACAGGGAGACGTGTATCTATATCACAGGGAGACGTGTATCTATATCACAGGGAGATGAGTATCTATATCACAGGGAGATGAGTATCTATATCACAGGGAGATGTGTATCTATATCGCAGGGAGATGTATATCTATATCACAGGGAGATGTGTATCTATATCACAGGGAGACGTGTATCTATATCACAGGGAGACGTGTATCTATATCAAAGGGAGATGTGTATCTATATCACAGGGAGACGTGTATCTATATCACAGGGAGATGAGTATCTATATCACAGGGAGACGAGTATCTATATCACAGGGAGACGTGTATTTATATCACAGGGAGATGTGTATCTATATCACAGGGAGACATATATCTATATCACAGGGAGACGTGTATCGATATCACAGGGACACATATACCTATATTAAAGAGTGTTGTGTATCTATATCACAGGGAGATGTGTATCTATATCACAGGGAGACGTGTATCTATATCACAGGGAGACGTGTATCTATATCACAGGGAGATGAGTATCTATATCACAGGGAGATGTGTATCTATATCACAGGGAGATGAGTATCTATATCACAGGGAGACGTGTATCTATATCACAGGGAGAAATATATCTATATCACAGGGAGACGTGTATCTATATCACAGGGAGACATGTATCTATATCACAGGGAGACGTGTATCTATATCACAGGGAGATGTGTATCTATATCACAGGGAGATGTGTATCTATATCACAGGGAGACATGTATCTATATCACAGGGAGACGTGTATCTATATCACAGTGAGATATGTATCTATATCACATGTCGATGTATAACTGTATCACAGGGAGACGTATATATTTCTCACAGGGAGACGTGCATCTTTCTCACAGTGAGACGTGCATCTTTCTCACAGGGAGACGTGTATCGAAATTAAAGGAAGAAATGTATCTATTTCACAGAGTTGTTTAGCTATATCATTGGGAGATGTTTATCGATATTACAGAGTGACGTGTATCGAAATCACAGGTAGAGCTGTATCTATATCACAGGGAGACGTGTATCTATATCACAGGGAGACGTGTATCTGTATCACAGGGAGGAGTGTATCCATATATCAAGGAGGCGTGTATCTATATCACAGGAAGGCGCGTATCTATATCACAGGGAGATGTTTATCTATATCACAGGGAGACGTGTATCTATATCACAGGGAGACGTGTATCTATATCACAGGGAGATGTTTATCTATATCACAGGGGGACGTGCATCTATATCACAGGGGGACGTGTATCTATATCACAGGGAGACATATATCTATATCACAGGGAGATGTGCATCTATATCACAGGGAGACGTGTATCTATATCACAGGGAGATGTGTATCTATATCACAGGGACACATATACCTATATTAAAGAGTGTTGTGTAGCTATATCATGGGGAGACGTATATCTATATCACAGGGAGACGAGTATCTATATCACAGGGAGACGTGTATCTATATCACAGGGACACATATACCTATATTAAAGAGTGTTGTGTAGCTATATCATGGGGAGACGTGTATCTATATCACAGGGAGACGTGTATCTATATCACAGGGAGATGTGTATCTATATCACAGGGAGACGTGTATCTATATCACAGGGAGACGTGTATCTATATCACAGGGAGACGTGTATCTATATCACAGGGAGACGTGTATCTATATCACAGGGAGACGTGTATCTAAATCACAGGAAGGCTTTTAACTGTATCACAGGGAGACGTGTATCTATATCACAGGGAGACGTGTATCTATATCACAGGGAGACGTGTATCTATATCACAGGGAGATGTGTATCTATATCACAGGGAGACGTGTATCTATATCACAGGGAGACGTGTATCTATATCACAGTGAGACGTGTATTATATTACAGAGTAAGAAGTAACTATAACACAGACGTGTATCTATATCACAGAGAGACATGTATCTATATCACAGGGAGACGTGTATCTATATCACAGGGAGACATGTATTGATATTACAGGGAGACGGGTAGCTATATCACAGGGAGACATATATCTATATCACAGTGAGACGTGTATCTATATCACAGGGAGACGTGTATCTATATCACAGGGAGACGTGTATCTATATCACAGGGAGATGAGTATCTATATCACAGGGAGATGAGTATCTATATCACAGGGAGATGTGTATCTATATCGCAGGGAGATGTATATCTATATCACAGGGAGATGTGTATCTATATCACAGGGAGACGTGTATCTATATCACAGGGAGACGTGTATCTATATCAAAGGGAGATGTGTATCTATATCACAGGGAGACGTGTATCTATATCACAGGGAGATGAGTATCTATATCACAGGGAGACGAGTATCTATATCACAGGGAGACGTGTATTTATATCACAGGGAGATGTGTATCTATATCACAGGGAGACATATATCTATATCACAGGGAGACGTGTATCGATATCACAGGGACACATATACCTATATTAAAGAGTGTTGTGTATCTATATCACAGGGAGATGTGTATCTATATCACAGGGAGACGTGTATCTATATCACAGGGAGACGTGTATCTATATCACAGGGAGATGAGTATCTATATCACAGGGAGATGTGTATCTATATCACAGGGAGATGAGTATCTATATCACAGGGAGACGTGTATCTATATCACAGGGAGAAATATATCTATATCACAGGGAGACGTGTATCTATATCACAGGGAGACATGTATCTATATCACAGGGAGACGTGTATCTATATCACAGGGAGATGTGTATCTATATCACAGGGAGATGTGTATCTATATCACAGGGAGACATGTATCTATATCACAGGGAGACGTGTATCTATATCACAGTGAGATATGTATCTATATCACAGGGAGATGTGTATCTATATCACAGGGAGACATGTATCTATATCACATGGTGACGTGTATCTATATCACAGGGAGACATATATCTATATCACAGGGAGACGTGTATCTATATCACAGGGAGACATATATCTATATCACAGGGAGACGTGTATCTATAATACATCAAGACATTTATCTATAACACAGGTAATGTACCTCTATCACAGGGAGACGTGTATCTATATCACAGGGCGACGTGTATCTATATTACAGGGAGAAGTGTATCTATATCACAGGGAGACATCTATCTCTATGACAGGGAGAAGTGTATCTATATCACAGGGAGACGTGTATCTATATCACAGGGAGACGTGTATCTATATCACAGGGAGACGTGTATCTATATCACAGGGAGACATGTGTCTATATCACAGGGAGACTTCTATCTCTATCACAGGGAGACGTGTGTCTTTATCACAAGGGGACGTGTATCGATATCGGAGGGAGACATGTATCTATATCTCGGAGACGTTTATCTATGTCACAGGGAGATGTGTATCTATATCACAGGGACATGTGTATCTATATTACAGGGAGACGTGTATCTATATCACAGGGAGCGTTTTATCAAACCACAGTGAGACGTGTATCTATAACACAGGGAGACATGTATCTATAACACAGGGAGACGTGTATGTATATCACAGGGAGATGTTTTTCTCTCTCTCACAGGGAGATGTTTATCCATATCACAGGGAGATGTGTATCTATATCACAGGGAGATGTGTATCTATATCACAGGGAGATGTGTATCTATATCACAGGGAGATGTGTATCTATATCACAGGGAGACGTGTATCTATATCACAGGGAGATGTGTATCTATATCACAGCGAGAGGTTTATCTATATCACAGGGAGATGTGTATCTATGTCACAGGGAGACGTGTATCTATATCACAGGGAGACTTCTATCTCTATCACAGGGAGACGTGTATCTATATCACAGGGACACGTGTGTCTTTATCACAAGGGGACGTGTATCGATATCGGAGGGAGACGTGTATCTATATCTGGGAGACGTGTATCTATATCTCGGAGACGTTTATCTATATTACAGGAGACGTTTATCGATATTACAGGAGACGTTTATCTATAACACAATGAGACATGTATCGATATCACAGGGAGACGTTTTTATATATCACAGGGAGACGTTTTTATGTATCACGGGGAGACGTTTATCGATAACATATCGAGACATGTTTCTATATCACAGGTATTGTATGTATATCACAGGGAGATGTTTTTCTCTCTCTCATAGGGAGATGTTTATCCATATCACAGGGAGACGTGAATCTGTATCACAGGGAGACATGTACCAATTTCACAGGGAGATGTGTCTCTATATCACAGTGAGACATTTATATATAACACATCGAGACGTTTATCTGTAACACAGGTATTGTATCTCGATCACAAGGAAACGTGTATCTATATCACAGGGAGACGTGTATCTATATCACAGGCAGGCGTGTAGCTGTATCACAGGGAGAGGTTTATCTATATCACAGCGAGAGGTTTATCTATATCACAGGGAGATGTGTATCTATATCACAGCGAGAGGTTTATCTATATCACAGGGAGATGTGTATCTATATCACAGGGAGACGTGTATCTATATCACAGGGAGACGTGTATCTATATCACAGCGAGAGGTGTATCTATATCACAGGGAGACGTGTATCTATATCACAGGGAGACGTGTATCTATATCACAGGGAGACTTCTATCTCTATCACAGGGAGACGTGTATCTATATCACAGGGACACGTGTGTCTTTATCACAAGGGGACGTGTATCGATATCGGAGGGAGACGTGTATCTATATCTGGGAGACATGTATCTATATCTCGGAGACGTTTATCTATATTACAGGAGACGTTTATCTATATTACAGGAGACGTTTATCTATAACAGAATGAGACATGTATCTATATCACAGGGAGACGTTTTTATATATCACAGGGAGACGTTTTTATGTATCACGGGGAGACGTTTATCGATAACATATCGAGACATGTTTCTATATCACAGGTATTGTATGTATATCACAGGGAGATGTTTTTCTCTCTCTCATAGGGAGATGTTTATCCATATCACAGGGAGACGTGTATCTATATCACAGCGAGAGGTGTATCTATATCACAGGGAGATGTGTATCTATATCACAGCGAGATATGTATCTATATCACAGGGAGACGTGTATCTATATCACAGGGAGACGTGTATCTATATCACAGGGAGAGGTTTATCTATATCACAGGGACACGTATCTATATCATAGGGAGACGTGTATCTATATCACAGCGAGAGGTTTATCTATATCACAGGGAGATGTCTATCTATATCACAGGGAGATGTGTATCTATATCACAGGGAGACGTGTATCTATATCACAGGGAGATGTGTATCTATATCACAGGGAGACGTGTATCTATATCACAGGGAGACGTGTATCTATATCACAGGGAGACGTGTATCTATATCACGGAGATGTGTATCTATATCACAGGGAGACGTGTATCTATATCACAGGGAGACGTGAATCTATATCACAGGGAGACGTGCATCTATATCACAGGGAGACGTGTATCTATATCACAGGGAGACGTGTATCTATATCACAGGGAGACATTTATCTATAACACAGGGAGACATGTATCTATAACACAGGGAGTGTATCTATATCACAGGGAGGCGTATATCTATATCACAGAGAGTGTATCTATTTCACAGGGTGACATGTATCTATTTGACATGGAGACATGTATCTATTTCACAGGGAGACGTGTATCTATATCACAGGGAGGCGGGTATCTATATCACAGGGAGGCATGTAGCTATATCACAGAGAGACATGTATTTATATCACAGGGAGAGGTGTATCTATATCACAGGGAGACCTGTATCTATATCACAGGGAGGCATATATCTATATCACAGGAAGATATGTATCTACATCACAGAGAGTGTATCTATTTCACAGGGTGACATCTATCTCTCTCACAGGGAGATGTGTATCTATTTCACACGGAGACATGTATCTATATCACAGGGAGACATGTATCTATATCACAGGGAGACGTGTATCTATATCACACAGAGTGTATCTATACCACAGCAAGACATGTATCTGTATCACAGGGAGCTGCGAATCTATATCACAGGTAATGTATCTATATCACAGGGAGAGCATCTATATCACAGGGTGTGTTTCTGTATCTCAGGGAGATATTTATCTATATCAGAGGGACAGTTTATCTATATCACAGGGAGACGTGTATCTATATCACAGGGAGACGTGTATCTATATCACAGGGAGACGTGTATCTATATCACAGGGAGACGTGTATCTATATCACAGGGAGACGTATATCTATATCACAGGGAGACGTGTATCTATATCACAGGGAGACGTGTATCTATATCACAGGGAGACGTGTATCTATATCACAGGGAGATGTGTATCTATATCACAGGGAAATGTGTATCTATATCACAGGGATATGTGTATCTATATCACAGGGAAACATGTATCTGTATCACCGGGAGACATTTATCTATAACACATCAAGATGTTTATCTATATCACAGGTATTGTATATATATCACAGGGAAATGTGTATCTATATCACAGGGAGATGTGTAACTATATCACAGGCAGACGTGTATTTATATCACAGGGAGACGTGTATCTATATCACAGCGAGACATTTTTCTATTTCACAGGGAGACGTGTATCTATATCACCGGGAGACATGTATCTATAACAGAGGGAGACATGTATCTATATCACAGAGGAACGTATATCTATATCACAGGGAAACGTGTATCTATAAGACAGGGAGACATGTATCTTCATCACAGGGAGTGTATCTATATCACATGGAGACATGTATCTATATCACAGGGAGACGTGTATCTATATCACAGGGAGACGTGTATCTACATCACAGGGAGACGAGTATCTATATCACAGTGAGACATGCATCTATATCACACAGAGTGTATCTATATCACACAGAGTGTATCTATATCACAGCAAGACATGTATCTGTATCACAGGGAGACGTGTATCTATATCACAGGGAGACGTGTATCTACATCACAGGGAGACGTGTATCTATATCACAGGGAGACGTGTATCTATATCACAGGGAGACGTGTATCTATATCACAGGGAGACGTGTGTCTATATCAAAGGGAGACGTCTATCTATATCACAGGGAGACGTGTGTCTATATCACAGGGAGACGTGTGTCTATATCACAGGGAGACGTGTATCTATATCACAGGGAGACGTGTATCTATATCACAGGGAGACGTGTATCTATATCAAAGGGAGACGTGTATCTATATCACAGGGAGATGTGTATCTATATCACAGGGAAACGTGTATCTATATCACAGGGAGACGTGTATCTATATCACAGGGAGACGTGTATCTATATCACAGCGAGACATTTTTCTATTTCACAGGGAGACGTGTATCTATATCACCGGGAGACATGTATCTATAACAGAGGGAGACATGTATCTATATCACAGAGGAACGTGTATGTATATCACAGGGAGACGTGTATCTATATCACAGGGAGACGTGTATCTATATCACAGGTATTGTATATATATCACAGGGAGACGTTTATGTATATCACCAGGAGACGTGTACCTATATCACAGGGAAACATGTATCTATATCAAAGTGATACGTGTGTATATATATCACAGGGAGACATGTTTCTACAACACAGTGAGACGTGTATCTATATCAAAGGTAGTGTATCAATATCACAGGGAGATTTGTATCTATATCACAGGGAGACATGTATCTATATCACAGCGAGACATTTATGTATAACACATCGAGACATTTATCTGTAACACAGGTATTGTATCTCTATCACAAGGAGACGTGTATCTATATCACAGGGAGACGTGTATCTATATCAAAGGTAGTGTATCTATATCTCAGGGAGGCGTGTAGCTGTATCACAGGGAGAGGTGTATCTATATCACAGGGAGCGTTTTATCAAACCACAGTGAGACGTGTATCTATAACACAGGGAGACATTTATCTATAACACAGGGAGACATGTATCTATAACACAGGGAGTGTATCTATATCACAGGGAGGCGTATATCTATATCACAGAGAGTGTATCTATTTCACAGGGTGACATGTATCTATTTGACATGGAGACATGTATCTATTTCACAGGGAGACGTGTATCTATATCACAGGGAGGCGGGTATCTATATCACAGGGAGGCATGTAGCTATATCACAGAGAGACATGTATTTATATCACAGGGAGAGGTGTATCTATATCACAGGGAGACCTGTATCTATATCACAGGGAGGCATATATCTATATCACAGGAAGATATGTATCTACATCACAGAGAGTGTATCTATTTCACAGGGTGACATCTATCTCTCTCACAGGGAGATGTGTATCTATTTCACACGGAGACATGTATCTATATCACAGGGAGACATGTATCTATATCACAGGGAGATGTGTATCTATATCACAGGTAATGTATCTATATCACAGGGAGAGCATCTATATCACAGGGTGTGTTTCTGTATCACAGGGAGATATTTATCTATATCAGAGGGACAGTTTATCTATATCACAGGGAGATGTGTATCTAAATCACAGGAAGGCGTTTAACTGTATCACAGGGAGACGTGTATCTATATCACAGGGAGACGTGTATCTATATCACTGGGAGACATATCTATATCACAGTGAGACGTGTATCTATATCACAGGGAGACGTGTATCTATATCACAGGGAGACATGTAGCTATTTCACAGGGAGACATGTATCTATATCACAGGGAGCCATGTATCTATATTACAGGAAGACATATATCTATATCACAGGGAGACATATATCTGTATCACAGGGAAGCGTGTATCTTTCTCACAGGGGGACGTGTATCTATTTAACACAGAGACGTTTCTCTATATCGTAGAGAGATATTTATCTATATCACAGGGAGAAGTGTATCTATATCACAGGGCGACTTGTATCTATATCACAGGGAGATGTGCATTTATATAACAGGGAGACATGTTTCTATACCACAAGGAGAGGAGTATCTATATCACAGGGAGAAGTGTATCTATAACACAGGGTGATGTGTATCGATATCACAGAGAGACGTGTATCTATACCACAGGGAGAGGTGTATCTATATTACTGGGAAACGTGTAGCTATATCACAGGGAGACATGTATCTATATTACAGAGTAAGAAGTCACTATATCACAGGGAGACATGTATCTATATCACAGGGAGACGTGTGTCTATAGCACAGGGAGATATGTATTATATTACAGAGTAAGAAGTAACTTTTACACAGGGAGACGTGTATCTATATCATAGGGAGATGTGTATTATATTACAGAGTAAGAAGTAACTATAACACAGGGAGACGTGTATCTATATCACAGGGAGAAGTGTATCTATATCACAGGGAGACATGTATCTATATCACAAGGAGATATGTATTATATTACAGAGTAAGAAGTAACTATAACACAGGGAGACGTGTATCTATATCACAGGGAGAAGTGTATCTATATCACAGGGAGACATGTATCTATATCACAGGGAGACGTTTATCTATATTACAGAGTGACGTGTAACTATAATTACAGGGCGACTTGTATCTATATCACAGGGAGACGTGTATCTATATTACAGTGAGACATCTATCTATATCACAGGGAGATGTGTATCTATATCACAGGGAGAAGTGTATCTATAACACAGGGTGATGTGTATCGATATCACAGAGAGACGTGTATCTATACCACAGGGAGAGGTGTATCTATATTACTGGGAGACGTGTAGCTATATCACAGGGAGACATGTATCTATATTACAGAGTAAGAAGTCACGATATCACAGGGAGACATGTATCTATATCACAGGGAGACGTGTGTCTATAGCACAGGGAGATATGTATTATATTACAGAGTAAGAAGTAACTTTTACACAGGGAGACATGTATCTATATCATAGGGAGATGTATATCGATATTACAGGGAGGCGGGTAGCTATATCACAGGGAGACATGCATCTATGTTACAGAGTAAGAAGTAACTATATCACAGGGAGATGTGTATCTATA
Source organism: Pristiophorus japonicus (assembly GCF_044704955.1). NCBI lineage: Eukaryota > Metazoa > Chordata > Chondrichthyes > Pristiophoridae > Pristiophorus > Pristiophorus japonicus. The sequence goes on along the minus strand of NC_091984.1, from coordinate 157,578,625 downwards.
TCACAGGGAGACGTGTATCTATATCACTGGGAGACGTGTATCTATATTAAAGGGAGTCATGTATCTATATCACAAGGAGACGTGCAGCTACATCACAGGGAGGCGTTTATCGACATCACATGGAGATATGTATCTATATCACAGAGGGATGCGTAGCTATATCACAAGGAGATTTATATCTTTATCATGAGGGCGACATGTACCTTTATCATAAGAAGATATGGCTCTATATCACAGGTCGATGTATAACTGTATCACAGGGAGACGTGAATATTTCTCGCAGGGTGACGTGTATCTATATCACAGGAAGAAATATATCTATTTCACACAGAGACGTTTAGCTATATCATTGGGAGATGTTTATCTATATCACAGGGAGATGTTTATCAATATCACAGGGATACGTGTATCTTTGTCACAGGGAGATGTGTATCTATATCACAGAGAGACGTGTATCTAGTTCACACAGAGACATTTATCTATATCATAGCGAGATGTTTTATCTATATCACAGGGAGACGTGTATCTATATCACAGTGAGACGTGTATCTTTCTCACAGGGGGACGTGTATCTATATCAAAAGGAGACGTGTAGCAAAATCACAAGGAGACGTCAATCTACATCACTGGGACATTTTTATCTATATCACAGTGAGACGTGTATCTATATCACAGTGACACGTGTATCTATATCACAGGGTGACTTGTATTTATATCACAGGGAGATGTGTATCTATATCACAGAGGGATGCGTAGCTATATCATAAGGAGAGTTCTATCTATATCACAGGGCGACATCTACCGATATCATAGGAAGACATGTATCTATATCACATGTCGATGTATAACTGTATCACAGGGAGACGTGCATCTTTCTCACAGGGAGACGTGCATCTTTCTCACAGGGAGACGTGTATCTATATTAAAGGAAGAAATGTATCTATTTCACAGAGTTGTTTAGCTATATCATTGGGAGATGTTTATCGATATTACAGAGTGACGTGTATCGAAATCACAGGTAGAGCTGTATCTATATCACAGGGAGACGTGTATCTATATCACAGGGAGACGTGTATCTGTATCACAGGGAGGAGTGTATCCATATATCAAGGAGGCGTGTATCTATATCACAGGAAGGCGCGTATCTATATCACAGGGAGATGTTTATCTATATCACAGGGAGACGTGTATCTATATCACAGGGAGACGTGCATCTATATCACAGGGGGACGTGTATCTATATCACAGGGAGACATATATCTATATCACAGGGAGATGTGTATCTATATCACAGGGAGACGTGTATCTATATCACAGGGAGATGTGTATCTATATCACAGGGAGACGAATATCTATATCACAGTGAGACGTGTATTATATTACAGAGTAAGAAGTAACTATAACACAGACGTGTATCTATATCACAGAGAGACATGTATCTATATCACAGGGAGATGTGTATCTATATCACAGGGAGACATGTATTGATATTACAGGGAGACGGGTAGCTATATCACAGGGAGACATATATCTATATCACAGGGAGACGTGTGTCTATATCACAGGGAGACATGTATCTATATCACAGGGAGACGTGTATCTATATCACAGGGAGACATGTATCGATATTACAGGGAGACATGTATCGATATTACAGGGAGACGGGTAGCTATATCACAGGGAGACATATATCTATATCACAGGGAGACTTGTATCTATATCACAGGGAGACGTGTATCTATATCACAGGGAGACGTGTATCTATATCACAGGGAGACGTGTATCTATATCACAGGGAGATGAGTATCTATATCACAGGGAGATGAGTATCTATATCACAGGGAGATGTGTATCTATATCGCAGGGAGATGTATATCTATATCACAGGGAGATGTGTATCTATATCACAGGGAGACGTGTATCTATATCACAGGGAGACGTGTATCTATATCAAAGGGAGATGTGTATCTATATCACAGGGAGACGTGTATCTATATCACAGGGAGACGTGTATCTATATCACAGAGAGACGTGTATCTATATCACAGGGAGATGAGTATCTATATCACAGGGAGATGTGTATCTATATCACAGGGAGATGAGTATCTATATCACAGGGAGACGTGTATCTATATCACAGGGAGAAATGTACCTATATCACAGGGAGACGTGTATCTATATCACAGGGAGACGTGTATCTATATCACAGGGAGACGTGTATCTATATCACAGGGAGATGTGTATCTATATCACAGGGAGATGTGTATCTATATCACAGGGAGACATGTATCTATATCACAGGGAGACATGTATCTATATCACAGGGAGATGTTTATCTATATCACAGGGAGACATGTATCTATAATACATCAAGACATTTATCTGTAACACAGGTAATGTACCTCTATCACAGGGAGACGTGTATCTATATCACAGGGCGACGTGTATCTATATTACAGGGAGAAGTGTATCTATATCACAGGGAGACATGTATCTATATCACAGGGTGACGTGTATCTATATCACAGGGAGACGTGTATCTATATCACAGGGAGACATATATCTATATCACAGGGAGACGTGTATCTATAATACATCAAGACATTTATCTATAACACAGGTAATGTACCTCTATCACAGGGAGACGTGTATCTATATCACAGGGCGACGTGTATCTATATTACAGGGAGAAGTGTATCTATATCACAGGGAGACATGTATCTATATCACAGGGAGATGTGTGTCTATAGCACAGGGAGATATGTATTATATTACAGAGTAAGAAGTAACTTTTACACAGGGAGACGTGTATCTATATCATAGGGAGATGTATATCGATATTACAGGGAGTCGGGTAGCTATATCACAGGGAGACATGCATCTATATTACAGAGTAAGAAGTAACTATATCACAGGGAGATGTGTATCTATATCACAGGGAGACGTGTATCTATATCACTGGGAGACGTGTATCTATATCACAGGGAGACGTGTATCTATATCACAGGGAGACGTGTATCTATATCACAGGGAGATGAGTATCTATATCACAGGGAGATGAGTATCTATATCACAGGGAGATGTGTATCTATATCGCAGGGAGATGTATATCTATATCACAGGGAGATGTGTATCTATATCACAGGGAGACGTGTATCTATATCACAGGGAGACGTGTATCTATATCACAGGGAGATGAGTATCTATATCACAGGGAGATGTGTATCTATATCACAGGGAGATGAGTATCTATATCACAGGGAGACGTGTATCTATATCACAGGGAGAAATGTATCTATATCACAGGGAGACGTGTATCTATATCACAGGGAGACGTGTATCTATATCACAGGGAGACGTGTATCTATATCACAGGGAGATGTGTATCGATATCACAGGGAGATGTGTATCTATATCACAGGGAGACATGTATCTATATCACAGGGAGACGTGTATCTATATCACAGGGAGATATGTATCTATATCACAGGGAGATGTGTATCTATATCACAGGGAGACATGTATCTATATCACAGGGAGATGTGTATCTATATCACAGGGAGACGTGTATCTATATCACAGGGAGATGTGTATCTATATCACAGGGCGACGTGTATCTATATTACAGGGAGAAGTGTATCTATATCACAGGGAGACATCTATCTCTATGACAGGGAGAAGTGTATCTATATCACAGGGAGACGTGTATCTATATCACAGGGAGACGTTTATCTATATCACAGGGAGACGTGTATCTATATCACAGGGAGACGTGTATCTATATCACAGGGAGATGAGTATCTATATCACAGGGAGATGTGTATCTATATCACAGGGAGATGAGTATCTATATCACAGGGAGACGTGTATCTATATCACAGGGAGAAATGTATCTATATCACAGGGAGACGTGTATCTATATCACAGGGAGACGTGTATCTATATCACAGGGAGACGTGTATCTATATCACGTCTCCCTGTGATATAGATACATATCTCCCTATGTATCTATATCACAGGGAGACATGTATCTATATCACAGGGAGATGTGTATCTATATCACAGGGAGATATGTATCTATATCACAGGGAGATGTGTATCTATATCACAGGGAGACATGTATCTATATCACAGGGTGATGTGTATCTATATCACAGGGAGACGTGTATCTATATCACAGGGAGACATATATCTATATCACAGGGAGACATGTATCTATATCACAGGGAGACGTGTATCTATATCACAGGGAGATATGTATCTATATCACAGGGAGATGTGTATCTATATCACAGGGAGACATGTATCTATATCACATGGTGACGTGTATCGATATCACAGGGAGACGTGTATCTATATCACAGGGAGACATATATCTATATCACAGGGAGACGTGTATCTATAATACATCAAGACATTTATCTATAACACAGGTTATGTACCTCTATCACAGGGAGACGTGTATCTATATCACAGGGCGACGTGTATCTATATTACAGGGAGAAGTGTATCTATATCACAGGGAGACATCTATCTCTATGACAGGGAGAAGTGTATCTATATCACAGGGAGACGTGTATCTATATCACAGGGAGACGTGTATCTATATCACAGGGAGACGTGTATCTATATCACAGGGAGACATGTGTCTATATCACAGGGAGACTTCTATCTCTATCACAGGGAGACGTGTGTCTTTATCACAAGGGGACGTGTATCGATATCGGAGGGAGACATGTATCTATATCTCGGAGACGTTTATCTATGTCACAGGGAGACGTGTATCTATATCACAGGGAGATGTGTATCTATATCACAGGGACATGTGTATCTATATTACAGGGAGACGTATATCTATATCACAGGGACATGTGTATCTATATCACAGGGAGACGTGTATCTATATCACAGGGAGACGTGTATCTATATCACAGGGAGACGTGTAGCTGTATCACAGGGAGAGGTGTATCTATATCACAGGGAGCGTTTTATCAAACCACAGTGAGACGTGTATCTATAACACAGGGAGACATGTATGTATATCACAGGGAGATGTTTTTCTCTCTCTCACAGGGAGATGTTTATCCATATCACAGGGAGACGTGTATCTATATCACAGGGAGATGTGTATCTATATCACAGGGAGATGTGTATCTATATCACAGGGAGACGTGTATCTATATCACAGGGAGATGTGTATCTATATCACAGCGAGAGGTTTATCTATATCACAGGGAGATGTGTATCGATATCACAGGGAGACGTGTATCTATATCACAGGGAGACTTCTATCTCTATCACAGGGAGACGTGTATCTATATCACAGGGACACGTGTGTCTTTATCACAAGGGGACGTATATCGATATCGGAGGGAGACGTGTATCTATATCTGGGAGACGTGTATCTATATCTCGGAGACTTTTATCTATATTACAGGAGACGTTTATCTATATTACAGGAGACGTTTATCTATAACACAATGAGACATGTATCTATATCACAGGGAGACGTTTTTATGTATCACGGGGAGACGTTTATCGATAACATATCGAGACGTGTTTCCATATCACAGGTATTGTATGTATATCACAGGGAGATGTTTTTCTCTCTCTCATAGGGAGATGTTTATCCATATCACAGGGAGACGTGAATCTGTATCACAGGGAGACATGTACCAATTTCACAGGGAGATGTGTCTCTATATCACAGTGAGACATTTATATATAACACATCGAGACGTTTATCTGTAACACAGGTATTGTATCTCGATCACAAGGAGACGTGTATCTATATCACAGGGAGACGTGTATCTATATCACAGGCAGGCGTGTAGCTGTATCACAGGGAGAGGTTTATCTATATCACAGCGAGAGGTTTATCTATATCACAGGGAGATGTGTATCTATATCACAGCGAGAGGTTTATCTATATCACAGGGAGATGTGTATCTATATCACAGGGAGACGTGTATCTATATCACATCGAGAGGTGTATCTATATCACAGGGAGATGTGTATCTATATCACAGCGAGATATGTATCTATATCACAGGGAGACGTGTATCTATATCACAGGGAGACGTGTATCTATATCACAGCGAGAGGTTTATCTATATCACAGGGAGATGTGTATCTATATCACAGGGAGATGTGTATCTATATCACAGGGAGACGTGTATCTATATCACAGGGAGATGTGTATCTATATCACAGGGAGACGTGTATCTATATCACAGGGAGACGTGTATCTATATCACAGGGAGACGTGTATCTATATCACAGGGAGACGTGTATCTATATCACGGAGATGTGTATCTATATCACAGGGAGACGTGTATCTATATCACAGGGAGACGTGTATCTATATCACAGGGAGACGTGTATCTATATCACAGGGAGACGTGTATCTATATCACAGGGAGACATATATCTATATCACAGGGAGACGTGTATCTATATCACAGGGAGACGTGTATCTATATCACAGGGAGACGTGTATCTATATCACAGGGAGATGTGTATCTATATCACAGGGAAATGTGTATCTATATCACAGGGATATGTGTATCTATATCACAGGGAAACATGTATCTATATCACCGGGAGACATTTATCTATAACACATCAAGATGTTTATCTATATCACAGGTATTGTATATATATCACAGGGAAATGTGTATCTATATCACAGGGAGATGTGTAACTATATCACAGGCAGACGTGTATTTATATCACAGGGAGACGTGTATCTATATCACAGCGAGACATTTTTCTATTTCACAGGGAGACGTGTATCTATATCACCGGGAGACATGTATCTATAACAGAGGGAGACATGTATCTATATCACAGAGGAACGTGTATGTATATCACAGGGAGACGTGTATCTATATCACAGGGAGACGTGTATCTATATCACAGGTATTGTATATATATCACAGGGAGACGTTTATGTATATCACCAGGAGACGTATACCTATATCACAGGGAAACATGTATCTATATCAAAGTGATACGTGTGTATATATATCACAAGGAGACATGTTTCTACAACACAGTGAGACGTGTATCTATATCAAAGGTAGTGTATCAATATCACAGGGAGATTTGTATCTATATCACAGGGAGACATGTATCTATATCACAGCGAGACATTTATGTATAACACATCGAGACATTTATCTGTAACACAGGTATTGTATCTCTATCACAAGGAGACGTGTATCTATATCACAGGGAGACGTGTATCTATATCAAAGGTAGTGTATCTATATCTCAGGGAGGCGTGTAGCTGTATCACAGGGAGAGATGTATCTATATCACAGGGAGCGTTTTATCAAACCACAGTGAGACGTGTATCTATAACACAGGGAGACATTTATCTATAACACAGGGAGACATGTATCTATAACACAGGGAATGTATCTATATCACAGGGAGGCGTATATCTATATCACAGGGAGTGTATCTATTTCACAGGGTGACATGTATCTATTTGACATGGAGACATGTATCTATTTCACAGGGAGACGTGTATCTATATCACAGGGAGGCGGGTATCTATATCACAGGGAGGCATGTAGCTATATCACAGAGAGACATGTATTTATATCACAGGCAGAGGTGTATCTATATCACAGGGAGACCTGTATCTATATCACAGGGAGGCATATATCTATATCACAGGAAGATATGTATCTACATCACAGAGAGTGTATCTATTTCACAGGGTGACATCTATCTCTCTCACAGGGAGATGTGTATCTATTTCACACGGAGACATGTATCTATATCACAGGGAGACATGTATCTATAATCACAGGGAGACGTGTATCTATATCACACAGAGTGTATCTATACCACAGCAAGACATGTATCTGTATCACAGGGAGCTGCGAATCTATATCACAGGTAATGTATCTATATCACAGGGAGAGCATCTATATCACAGGGTGTGTTTCTGTATCACAGGGAGATATTTATCTATATCAGAGGGACAGTTTATCTATATCACAGGGAGACCTGAATCTATATCACAGGGAGACCTGTATCTATATCACCGGGAGACATGTATTTATATCACAGGGATACGTGTATCTATATTACAGGGAGAGGTGTATATATATCACAGGGAGAGGTGTATATATATCACAGGGAGATGTGTCTCTATATCACAGGGAGATGTGTATCTGTATCACACGGAGACGTGTATCTATGTCACAGGGAGACGTGTATCTATGTCACAGGGAGACATGTATCTATATCACAGGGAGACATGTATCTATATCACAGGAAGACGTATATCTATATCACAGGGAAACGTGTATCTATAAGACAGGGAGACATGTATCTATATCACAGGGAGTGTATCTATATCACATGGAGACATGTATCTATATCACAGGGAGACGTGTATCTATATCACAGGGAGACGTGTATCTACATCACAGGGAGACGAGTATCTATATCACAGTGAGACATGCATCTATATCACACAGAGTGTATCTATATCACACAGAGTGTATCTATATCACAGCAAGACATGTATCTGTATCACAGGGAGACGTGTATCTATATCACAGTGAGACGTGTATCTATATCACAGGGAGACGTGTATCTATATCACAGGGAGACGTGTGTCTATATCACAGGGAGGAGTGTATCCATATATCAAGGAGGCGTGTATCAATATCACAGGGAGATGTTTATCTATATCACGGGGAGACGTGTATCGATATCAGAGGGAGACGTGTATCTATATCACAGGGAGACGTGTATCTATATCACAGGGAGACGTGTATCTATATCACAGGGAGACGTGTATCTATATCACAGGGAGACGTGTATCTATATCACAGGGAGACATGTATCTATATCACAGGGAGACGTATATCTATATCACAGGGAGACGTGTATCTATATCACAGGGAGACCTGTATCTATATCACAGGGAGACATGTATCTATATCACAGGGAGACATGTATCGATATCACAGGGAGACATGTATCTATAACACAGGGAGTGTATCTATATCACAGGGAGGCGTATATCTATATCACAGAGAGTGTATCTATTTCACAGGGTGACATGTATCTATATCACAGGGAGGCGGGTATCTATATCACAGGGAGGCATGTAGCTATATCACAGAGAGACATGTATTTATATCACAGGGAGAGGTGTATCTATATCACAGGGAGACCTGTATCTATATCACAGGGAGGCATATATCTATATCACAGGAAGATATGTATCTACATCACAGAGAGTGTATCTATTTCACAGGGTGACATCTATCTCTCTCACAGGGAGATGTGTATCTATTTCACACGGAGACATGTATCTATATCACAGGGAGACATGTATCTATATCACAGGGAGACGTGTATCTATATCACACAGAGTGTATCTATACCACAGCAAGACATGTATCTGTATCACAGGGAGCTGCGAATCTATATCACAGGTAATGTATCTATATCACAGGGAGATGTTTTTCTCTCTCTCACAGGGAGATGTTTATCCATATCACAGGGAGACGTGAATCTGTATCACAGGGAGACATGTACCAATTTCACAGGGAGATGTGTCTCTATATCACAGTGAGACATTTATATATAACACATCGAGACGTTTATCTGTAACACAGGTATTGTATCTCGATCACAAGAAGACGTGTATCTATATCACAGGGAGACGTGTATCTATATCACAGGCAGGCGTGTAGCTGTATCACAGGGAGATGTGTATCTATATCAGAGGGAGATGTGTATCTATATCACAGAGAGATGTGAATCTATATCACAGGGAGATGTGTATCTATATCACAGGGAGACATGTATCTATATCACAGGGAGACGTGTATCTATATCACAGGGAGATGTGTATCTATATCACAGGGAGATGTGTATCTATATCACAGAGAGATGTGAATCGAGATCACAGAAAGAAGTGTATCTATATCACAGGGCGATGTGTCTCTATATTACAGGGAGACGTGTATCTATATCACAGGGAGACGTGTATCTATATCACAGGGAGACGTGTATCTATATCACAGGGAGATGAGTATCTATATCACAGGGAGACGTGTATCTATATCACAGAGAGATGTGTATCTATATCACAGGGAGACGTGTATCTATATCACAGGGGGATGTGTATCTATATCACAGGGAGACGTGTATCTATATCACAGGGAGACGTGTATCTATATCACAGGGCGATGTGTATCTATATCACAGGGAGACGTGTATCTATATCACAGGGAGACGTGTATCTATATCACAGGGAGATGTGTATCTATATCACAGGGAGAAGTGTATCTATATCACAGGGAGACATGTATCTGTATCACAGGGCGATGTGTCTCTATATTACAGGGAGACGTGTATCTATATCACAGAGAGATGTGTATCTATATCACAGGGAGACGTGTATCTATATCACAGGGAGACGTGTATCTATATCACAGAGAGATATGTATCTATATCACAGGGAGACGTGTATCTATATCACAGGGAGATGTGTATCAATATCACAGGGAGACGAGTATCTATATCACAGGGAGATATGTATTATATTACAGAGTAAGAAGTAACTATAACACAGAGACGTGTATCTATAATCACAGAGAGACATGTATCTATATCACAGGGAGATGTGTATCTATATCACAGGGAGACATGTATCGATATTACAGGGAGACATGTATCGATATTACAGGGAGACGGGTAGCTATATCACAGGGAGACATATATCTTTCTCACAGGGAGACGTGTGTCTATATCACAGGGAGACATGTATCTATATCACAGGGAGATGTGTATCTATATCACAGGGTGACGTGTATCTATATCACAGGGAGAAGTGTATCTATATCACAGGGAGATATGTATTATATTACAGAGTAAGAAGTAACTATAACACAGGGAGACGTGTATCTATATCACAGGGAGATGTGTATCGATATTACAGGGAGACGTGTGTCGATAGCACAGGGAGATATGTATTATATTACAGAGTAAGAAGTAACTTTTACACAGGGAGACGTGTATCTATACCATAGGGAGATGTATATCGATATTACAGGGAGGCGGGTAGCTATATCACAGGGAGACATGCATCTATATTACAGAGTAAGAAGTAACTTTATCACAGGGAGATGTGTATCTATATCACAGGGAGACATGTATCTATATCACAGGGAGACGTGTATCTATATCACAGGGAGATGTGTATCTATATCACAGGGAGACGTGTATCTATATCACAGCGAGACGTGTATCTATATCACAGGGAGACGTGTATCTATATCACAGGGAGACATGTATCTATATCACAGGGAGACGTGTATCTATATCACAGGGAGAAGTGTATCTATATCACAGGGAGATGTGTATCTATATCACAGTGAGACATGTATCTATATCACAGGGAGATGTGTATCTATATCACAGGGAGACGTGTATCTATATCACAAGGAGATATGTATCAATATCACAGGGAGACGAGTATCTATATCACAGGGAGATATGTATTATATTACAGAGTAAGAAGTAACTATAACACAGAGACGTGTATCTATATCACAGAGAGACATGTATCTATATCACAGGGAGATGTGTATCTATATCACAGGGAGATGTTTATCTATATCACAGGGAGACATGTATCGATATTACAGGGAGACGGGTAGCTATATCACAGGGAGACATATATCTATATCACAGGGAGACGTGTGTCTATATCACAGGGAGACATATATCTATGTAACAGGGAGACATGTTTCTATACCACAAGGAGAGGAGTAGCTATATCACAGGGAGACGTGTATCTATATGACAGGGAGATGTGTATCGATATTACAGGGAGACAGGTAGCTATATCACAGGGAGACATGTATCTATATTACAGAGTAAGAAGTAACTATATCACAGGGAGACGTGTATCTATATCACAGGGAGACGTGTATCTATATCACAGGGAGACGTGTATCTATATCACAGGGAGACGTATATCTATATCACAGTGAGACGTGTATCTATATCACAGGGAGACATGTATCTATATCACAGGGAGTGTATCTTTATCACATGGAGACATGTATCTATATCACAGGGAGACATGTATCTATATTACAGAGTAAGAAGTAACTATATCACAGGGAGACGTGTATCTATATCACAGGGAGACGTGTATCTATATCACAGGGAGACGTATATCTATATCACAGTGAGACGTGTATCTATATCACAGGGAGACGTGTCGCTATATCACAGGGAGACGTGCAGCTATATCACAGGGAGAAGTGTATCTATATCACAGGGAGACGTGTATCTATATCACAGGGAGACGTATATCTATATCACAGTGAGACGTGTATCTATATCACAGGGAGACGTGCAGCTATATCACAGGGAGACGTGCAGCTATATCACAGGGAGACGTGCAGCTATATCACAGGGAGATCTGTATCTAAATCACAGGAAGGCGTTTAACTGTATCACAGGGAGACGTGTATCTATATCACAGGGAGACGTGTATCTATATCACAGGGAGACGTGTATCTATATCACAGGGAGACGTGTATCTATATCACTGGGAGACATATCTATATCACAGGGAGGCGTATATCTATATCACAGAGAGTGTATCTATTTCACAGGGTGACATGTATCTATTTGACATGGAGACATATAGATACACGTCTCCCTGTGATATAGATTCACGTCTCCCTGTGATATAGATACACGTCTCCCTGTGAAATAGATACATCACAGGGAGGCGGGTATCTATATCACAGGGAGGCATGTAGCTATATCACAGAGAGACATATATTTATATCACAGGGAGAGGTGTATCTATATCACAGGGAGACCTGTATCTATATCACAGGGAGGCATATATCTATATCACAGGAAGATATGTATCTACATCACAGAGAGTGTATCTATATCACAGGGAGACATGTATCTATATCACAGGGAGACGTGTATCTATATCACACAGAGTGTATCTATACCACAGCAAGACATGTATCTGTATCACAGGGAGCTGCGAATCTATATCACAGGTAATGTATCTATATCACAGGGAGAGCATCTATATCACAGGGTGTGTTTCTGTATCACAGGGAGATATTTATCTATATCAGATGGACAGTTTATTAATATCACAGGGAGACGTGTATCTATATCACAGGGAGACGTATATCTATATCACAGGGAAACGTGTATCTATAAGACAGGGAGACATGTATCTATATCACAGGGAGTGTATCTATATCACATGGAGACATGTATCTATATCACAGGGAGACGTGTATCTACATCACAGGGAGACGTGTATCTACATCACAGGGAGACATGCATCTATATCACACAGAGTGTATCTATATCACAGCAAGACATGTATCTGTATCACAGGGAGCCGCGTGTCTGTATCACAGGGAGTGTATCTATATCTCAGGGAGACCTGTATCTATATTGCCAGGAGACATGTATTTATATCACAGGGAGAGGTGTATCTATATCACAGAGAGAGGTGTATCTATATCACAGGGAGATGTGTATCTATATCACAGGAAGACATGTACCTATATCACAGGGAGAAGTTTATCTATATCACAGGGAGAAGTGTATCTATATCACAGGGAGACGTGTAGCTATATCACAGGGAGACGTGCAGCTATATCACAGGGAGACGTGTATCTATATCACAGGGAGACGTGTATCTATATCACAGGGAGACGTGTATCTATATCACAGGGAGACGTGTATCTATATCACAGGGAGACGTATATCTATATCACAGTGAGACGTGTATCTATATCACAGGGAGACGTGTAGCTATATCACAGGGAGACGTGCAGCTATATCACAGGGAGATGTGTATCTAAATCACAGGAAGGCGTTTAACTGTATCACAGGGAGACGTGTATCTATATCACAGGGAGACGTGTATCTATATCACAGGGAGACGTGTATCTATATCACAGGGAGACGTGTATCTATATTGCAGGAAGACATGTAGCTATTTCACAGGGAGACATGTATCTATATAACAGGGAGACGTGTATCTATATCACAGGGAGCCGTGTATCTATATCACAGGGAGACGTGTATCTATATCACAGGGAGATGTGTATCTATATCACAGGGAGATTTCTATCTATATCACAGGGAGACGTGTATCTATATCACAGGGAGATGTGTATCTATATCACAGGGAGACTTCTATCTCTATCACAGGGAGACGTGTATCTATATCACAGGGAGACTTCTATCTCTATCACAGGGAGACGTGTATCTATATCACAGGGACACGTGTGTCTTTATCACAAGGGGACGTGTATCGATATCGGAGGGAGACGTGTATCTATATCTCGGAGACGTTTATCTAGATTACAGGAGACGTTTATCTATAACACAATGAGACATGTATCTATATCACAGGGAGACGTTTTTATATATCACGGGGAGACGTTTATCGATAACATATCGAGACGTGTTTCTATATCACAGGTATTGTATGTATATCACAGGGAGATGTTTTTCTCTCTCTCATAGGGAGATGTTTATCCATATCACAGGGAGACGTGAATCTGTATCACAGGGAGACATGTACCAATTTCACAGGGAGATGTGTCTCTATATCACAGTGAGACATTTATATATAACACATCGAGACGTTTATCTGTAACACAGGTATTGTATCTCGATCACAAGGAGAAGTGTATCTATATCACAGGGAGACGTGTATCTATATCACAGACAGGCGTGTAGCTGTATCACAGGGAGAGGTTTATCTATATCACAGCGAGAGGTTTATCTATATCACAGGGAGATGTGTATCTATATCACAGGGAGACGTTTATATATATCACAGGGAGACATGCATCTATATCACACAGAGTGTATCTATATCACACAGAGTGTATCTATATCACACAGAGTGTATCTATATCACAGCAAGACATGTATCTGTATCACAGGGAGCCGCGTGTCTGTATCACAGGGAGTGTATCTATATCTCAGGGAGACCTGTATCTATATTGCCAGGAGACATGTATTTATATCACAGGGAGAGGTGTATCTATATCACAGAGAGAGGTGTATCTATATCACAGGGAGATGTGTATCTATATCACAGGAAGACATGTACCTATATCACAGGGAGAAGTTTATCTATATCACAGGGAGAAGTGTATCTATATCACAGGGAGACGTGTAGCTATATCACAGGGAGACGTGCAGCTATATCACAGGGAGACGTGTATCTATATCACAGGGAGACGTGTATCTATATCACAGGGAGACGTGTATCTATATCACAGGGAGACGTGTATCTATATCACAGGGAGACGTATATCTATATCACAGTGAGACGTGTATCTATATCACAGGGAGACGTGTAGCTATATCACAGGGAGCCGTGCAGCTATATCACAGGGAGACATGCAGCTATATCACAGGGAGATGTGTATCTAAATCACAGGAAGGCGTTTAACTGTATCACAGGGAGACGTGTATCTATATCACAGGGAGACGTGTATCTATATCACAGGGAGACGTGTATCTATATCACAGGGAGACGTGTATCTATATCACTGGGAGACATATCTATATCACAGTGAGACGTGTATCTATATCACAGGGAGACGTGTATCTATATTACAGGAAGACATGTAGCTATTTCACAGGGAGACATGTATCTATATAACAGGGAGACGTGTATCTATATCACAGGGAGCCGTGTATCTATATCACAGGGAGACGTGTATCTATATCACAGGGAGATGTGTATCTATATCACAGGGAGACTTCTATCTATATCACAGGGAGACGTGTATCTATATCACAGGGAGATGTGTATCTATATCACAGGGAGACTTCTATCTCTATCACAGGGAGACGTGTATCTATATCACAGGGAGACTTCTATCTCTATCACAGGGAGACGTGTATCTATATCACAGGGACACGTGTGTCTTTATCACAAGGGGACGTGTATCGATATCGGAGGGAGACGTGTATCTATATCTCGGAGACGTTTATCTAGATTACAGGAGACGTTTATCTATAACACAATGAGACATGTATCTATATCACAGGGAGACGTTTTTATATATCACGGGGAGACGTTTATCGATAACATATCGAGACGTGTTTCTATATCACAGGTATTGTATGTATATCACAGGGAGATGTTTTTCTCTCTCTCATAGGGAGATGTTTATCCATATCACAGGGAGACGTGAATCTGTATCACAGGGAGACATGTACCAATTTCACAGGGAGATGTGTCTCTATATCACAGTGAGACATTTATATATAACACATCGAGACGTTTATCTGTAACACAGGTATTGTATCTCGATCACAAGGAGAAGTGTATCTATATCACAGGGAGACGTGTATCTATATCACAGGCAGGCGTGTAGCTGTATCACAGGGAGAGGTTTATCTATATCACAGCGAGAGGTTTATCTATATCACAGGGAGATGTGTATCTATATCACAGGGAGACATGTATCTATATCACAGGGAGATGTGTATCTATATCACAGGGAGACGTGTATCTATATCACAGCGAGAGGTTTATCTATATCACAGGGAGATGTGTATCTATATCACAGGGAGACGTGTATCTATATCACAGGGAGATGTGTATCTATATCACAGGGAGATGTTTATCAATATCACAGGGAGATGTGTATCTATATCACAGGGAGAAGTGTATCTATATCACAGGGAGATGTGTATCTATATCACAGGGAGACGTGTATCTATATCACAGGGAGAGGTTTATCTATATCACAGGGAGATGTGTATCTATATCACAGGGAGACATGTATCGATATTACAGGGAGACATGTATCGATATTACAGGGAGACGGGTAGCTATATTACAGAGTGACGTGTAACTATAATCACAGGGCGACTTGTATCTATATCACAGCGAGATGTGCATCTATATAACAGGGAGACATGTTTCTATACCACAAGGAGAGGAGTAGCTATATCAAAGGGAGACATGTATCTATATCACAGGGAGATATGTATTATATTACAGAGTAAGAAGTAACTATAACACAGGGAGACGTGTATCTATATCACAGGGACACGTGTATCTATATCACAGGGAGACTTCTATCTCTATCACAGGGAGACGTGTATCTATATCACAGGGACACGTGTGTCTTTATCACAAGGGGACGTGTATCGATATCGGAGGGAGACGTGTATCTATATCTCGGAGACGTTTATCTAGATTACAGGAGACGTTTATCTATATTACAGGAGACGTTTATCTATAACACAATGAGACATGTATCTATATCACAGGGAGACGTTTTTATATATCACGGGGAGACGTTTATCGATAACATATCGAGACGTGTTTCTATATCACAGGTATTGTATGTATATCACAGGGAGATGTTTTTCTCTCTCTCATAGGGAGATGTTTATCCATATCACAGGGAGACGTGAATCTGTATCACAGGGAGACATGTACCAATTTCACAGGGAGATGTGTCTCTATATCACAGTGAGACATTTATATATAACACATCGAGACGTTTATCTGTAACACAGGTATTGTATCTCGATCACAAGGAGACATGTATCTATATCACAGGGAGACGTGTATCTATATCACAGGCAGGCGTGTATCTATATCACAGGGAGATGTGTATCTATATCACAGGGAGATGTTTATCTATATCACAGGGAGATGTGTATCTATATCACAGGGAGATGTGTATCTATATCACAGGGAGATGTTTATCTATATCACAGGGAGATGTGTATCTATATCACAGGGAGACGTTTATCTATATCACAGGGAGATGTTTATCTATATCACAGGGAGATGTTTATCTATATCACAGGGAGACGTGTATCTATATCATAGGGAGACGTGTATCTATATGACAGGGAGATGTTTATCTATATCACAGGGAGACGTGTATCTATATCACAGGGAGATGTGTATCTATATCACAGGGAGATGTGTAACTATATCACAGGGAGACGTGTATCTATATCACATGGAGATGTGTATCTATATCACAGGGAGATGTGTATCTATATCACAGGGAGACGTGTATCTATATCACAGGGAGATGTATATCTATATCACAGGGAGACGTGTATCTATATCACAGGGAGACGTGTATCTATATCACAGGGAGATGCGTATCTATATCACAGGGAGACGTGTATCTATATCACAGGGAGACGTGTATCTATATCACAGGGAGATGTGTATCTATATCACAGGGAGACGTGTATCTATATCACAGGGAGACATGTATCTATATCACAGGGAGACGTGTATCTATATCACAGGGAGACATGTATCTATATCACAGGGAGACATGTATCTATATCACAGGGAGACATGTATCTATATCACAGGGAGACGTGTATCTATATCACAGGGAGACGTATATCTACATCACAGGGAGATGTGTATCTATATCACAGGGAGACGTGTATCTATATCATAGGGAGACGTGTATCTATATCACAGGGAGATGTTTATCTATATCACAGGGAGACGTGTATCTATATCACAGGGAGATGTGTATCTATATCACAGGGAGATGTGTATCTATATCACAGGGAGACATGTATCTGTATCACAGGGAGATGTGTATCTATATCACAGGGAGAAGTGTATCTATATCACAGGGAGACGTGTATCTATATCACAGGGAGATGTGTATCTATATCACAGGGAGACATGTATCTGTATCACAGGGAGATGTGTATCTATATCACAGGGAGATGAGTATCTATATCACAGGGAGACGTGTATCTATATCACATGGAGACATGTATCTATATCACAGGGAGATGTTGATCTATATCACAGGGAGACGTGTATCTATATCACAGGGAGATATGTATTATATTACAGAGTAAGAAGTAACTATAACACAGGGAGACGTGTATCGATATAACAGGGAGATGTGTATCGATATTACAGGGAGGCAGGTAGCTATATCACAGGGAGACATGTATCTATATTACAGAGTAAGAAGTAACTATATCACAGGGAGACATATATCTATATCACAGGGAGACGTGTATCTATATCACAGGGAGATGTGTATCTATATCACAGGGAGACATGTATCTGTATCACAGGGAGATGTGTATCTATATCACAGGGAGATGAGTATCTATATCACAGGGAGACGTGTATCTATATCACATGGAGACATGTATCTATATCACAGGGAGATGTTTATCTATATCACAGGGAGACGTGTATCTATATCACAGGGAGATGTGTATCTATATCACAGGGAGACGTGTATCTATATCACAGGGAGACATGTATCTATATCACAGGGAGACGTGTATCTATATCACAGGGAGACATGTATCTATATCACAGGGAGACATGTATCTATATCACAGGGAGACGTGTATCTATATCACAGGGAGACGTATATCTACATCACAGGGAGATGTGTATCTATATCACAGGGAGACGTGTATCTATATCATAGGGAGACGTGTATCTATATCACAGGGAGATGTTTATCTATATCACAGGGAGACGTGTATCTATATCACAGGGAGATGTGTATCTATATCACAGGGAGACATGTATCTGTATCACAGGGAGATGTGTATCTATATCACAGGGAGAAGTGTATCTATATCACAGGGAGACGTGTATCTATATCACAGGGAGACGTGTATCTATATCACAGGGAGATGTGTATCTATATCACAGGGAGATGTGTATCTATATCACATGGAGACGTGTATCTATATCACAGGGAGATGTGTATCTATATCACAGGGAGACATGTATCTGTATCACAGGGAGATGTGCATCTATATCACAGGGAGATGAGTATCTATATCACAGGGAGACGTGTATCTATATCACATGGAGACATGTATCTATATCACAGGGAGATGTTGATCTATATCACAGGGAGACGTGTATCTATATCACAGGGAGATATGTATTATATTACAGAGTAAGAAGTAACTATAACACAGGGAGACGTGTATCTATATAACAGGGAGATGTGTATCGATATTACAGGGAGGCAGGTAGCTATATCACAGGGAGACATGTATCTATATTACAGAGTAAGAAGTAACTATATCACAGGGAGACATGTATCTATATCACAGGGAGACGTGTGTCTATAGCACAGGGAGATATGTATTATATTACAGAGTAAGAAGTAACTTTTACACAGGGAGACGTGTATCTACAGCATAGGGAGATGTATATCGATATTACAGGGAGGCGGGTAGCTATATCACAGGGAGACATGCATCTATATTACAGAGTAAGAAGTAACTATATCACAGGGAGATGTGTATCTATATCACAGGGAGACGTGTATCTATATCACTGGGAGACGTGTATCTAAATCACAGGAAGGCTTTTAACTGTATCACAGGGAGACATGTATCTCTATCACAGGGGGACGTTTATCTATATTACAGGGAGACGTGTATCTATATCACAGTGAGACATGTATCTATATCACAGGGAGACGTGTATCTATATCACAGGGAGATGTGTATCTATATCACGGGGAGACGTGTATCGATATCACAAGGAGATATGTATCTATATCACAGGGAGACATGTATCTATATCACAGGGAGACGTGTATCTATATCACAGGGAGACGTATATCTACATCACAGGGAGATGTGTATCTATATCACAGGGAGACGTGTATCTATATCATAGGGAGACGTGTATCTATATCACAGGGAGATGTTTATCTATATCACAGGGAGACGTGTATCTATATCACAGGGAGATGTGTATCTATATCACAGGGAGATGTGTATCTATATCACAGGGAGACATGTATCTGTATCACAGGGAGATGTGTATCTATATCACAGGGAGAAGTGTATCTATATCACAGGGAGACGTGTATCTATATCACAGGGAGATGTGTATCTATATCACAGGGAGACATGTATCTGTATCACAGGGAGATGTGTATCTATATCACAGGGAGATGAGTATCTATATCACAGGGAGACGTGTATCTATATCACATGGAGACATGTATCTATATCACAGGGAGATGTTGATCTATATCACAGGGAGACGTGTATCTATATCACAGGGAGATATGTATTATATTACAGAGTAAGAAGTAACTATAACACAGGGAGACGTGTATCGATATAACAGGGAGATGTGTATCGATATTACAGGGAGGCAGGTAGCTATATCACAGGGAGACATGTATCTATATTACAGAGTAAGAAGTAACTATATCACAGGGAGACATGTATCTATATCACAGGGAGACGTGTATCTATATCACAGGGAGATGTGTATCTATATCACAGGGAGACATGTATCTGTATCACAGGGAGATGTGTATCTATATCACAGGGAGATGAGTATCTATATCACAGGGAGACGTGTATCTATATCACATGGAGACATGTATCTATATCACAGGGAGATGTTTATCTATATCACAGGGAGACGTGTATCTATATCACAGGGAGATGTGTATCTATATCACAGGGAGACATGTATCTGTATCACAGGGAGATGTGTATCTATATCACAGGGAGAAGTGTATCTATATCACAGGGAGACGTGTATCTATATCACAGGGAGATGTATATCTATATCACAGGGAGACGTGTATCTATATCACAGGGAGACGTGTATCTATATCACAGGGAGACGTGTATCTATATCACAGGGAGATGTGTATCTATATCACAGGGAGACGTGTATCTATATCACAGGGAGACATGTATCTATATCACAGGGAGACGTGTATCTATATCACAGGGAGACATGTATCTATATCACAGGGAGACATGTATCTATATCACAGGGAGACGTGTATCTATATCACAGGGAGACGTATATCTACATCACAGGGAGATGTGTATCTATATCACAGGGAGACGTGTATCTATATCATAGGGAGACGTGTATCTATATCACAGGGAGATGTTTATCTATATCACAGGGAGACGTGTATCTATATCACAGGGAGATGTGTATCTATATCACAGGGAGACATGTATCTGTATCACAGGGAGATGTGTATCTATATCACAGGGAGAAGTGTATCTATATCACAGGGAGACGTGTATCTATATCACAGGGAGACGTGTATCTATATCACAGGGAGATGTGTATCTATATCACAGGGAGATGTGTATCTATATCACATGGAGACGTGTATCTATATCACAGGGAGATGTGTATCTATATCACAGGGAGACATGTATCTGTATCACAGGGAGATGTGCATCTATATCACAGGGAGATGAGTATCTATATCACAGGGAGACGTGTATCTATATCACATGGAGACATGTATCTATATCACAGGGAGATGTTGATCTATATCACAGGGAGACGTGTATCTATATCACAGGGAGATATGTATTATATTACAGAGTAAGAAGTAACTATAACACAGGGAGACGTGTATCTATATAACAGGGAGATGTGTATCGATATTACAGGGAGGCAGGTAGCTATATCACAGGGAGACATGTATCTATATTACAGAGTAAGAAGTAACTATATCACAGGGAGACATGTATCTATATCACAGGGAGACGTGTGTCTATAGCACAGGGAGATATGTATTATATTACAGAGTAAGAAGTAACTTTTACACAGGGAGACGTGTATCTACAGCATAGGGAGATGTATATCGATATTACAGGGAGGCGGGTAGCTATATCACAGGGAGACATGCATCTATATTACAGAGTAAGAAGTAACTATATCACAGGGAGATGTGTATCTATATCACAGGGAGACGTGTATCTATATCACTGGGAGACGTGTATCTAAATCACAGGAAGGCTTTTAACTGTATCACAGGGAGACATGTATCTCTATCACAGGGGGACGTTTATCTATATTACAGGGAGACGTGTATCTATATCACAGTGAGACATGTATCTATATCACAGGGAGACGTGTATCTATATCACAGGGAGATGTGTATCTATATCACGGGGAGACGTGTATCGATATCACAAGGAGATATGTATCAATATCACAGGGAGACGAATATCTATATCACAGGGAGATATGTATTATATTACAGAGTAAGAAGTAACTATAACACAGAGACGTGTATCTATATCACAGAGAGACATGTATCGATATTACAGGGAGACATGTATCGATATTACAGGGAGACGGGTAGCTATATCACAGGGAGACATATATCTTTCTCACAGGGAGACGTGTGTCTATATCACAGGGAGACATGTCTCTATATCACAGGGAGATGTGTATCTATATCACAGGGTGACGTGTATCTATATCACAGGGAGACGTGTATCTATATCACAGGGAGATATGTATTATATTACAGAGTAAGAAGTAACTATATCACAGGGAGACGTGTATCTATATCACAGGGAGACGTGTATCTATATCACAGGGAGACTTCTATCTCTATCACAGGGAGACGTGTATCTATATCACAGGGAGACATGTATCTATATCACAGGGAGACGTGTATCTATATCACAGGGAGACTTCTATCTCTATCACAGGGAGACGTGTATCTATATCACAGGGACACGTGTATCTATATCACAGGGAGACGTGCAGCTATATCACAGGGAGACGGGTAGCTATATCACAGGGAGACATATATCTTTTTCACAGGGAGACGTGTGTCTATATCACAGGGAGACATGTATCTATATCACAGGGAGATGTGTATCTATATCACAGGGTGACGTGTATCTATATCACAGGGAGACGTGTATCTATATCACAGGGAGATATGTATTATATTACAGAGTAAGAAGTAACTATAACACAGGGAGACGTGTATCGATATTACAGGGAGACAGGTAGCTATATCACAGGGCGACATGTATCTATATTACAGAGTAAGAAGTAACTATATCACAGGGAGACGTGTATCTATATCACAGGGAGACGTGTATCTATATCACAGGGAGACATGTATCTATATCACAGGGAGACGTGTATCTATATCACAGGGAGATGTGTATCTATATCACAGGGAGACGTGTATCTATATCACAGGGAGACGTGTATCTATATCACAGGGAGACGTGTATCTATATCACAGGGAGACTTCTATCTCTATCACAGGGAGACGTGTATCTATATCACAGGGAGACATGTATCTATATCACAGGGAGATGTGTATCTATATCACAGGGAGATGTTTATCTATATCACAGGGAGACATGTATCGATATTACAGGGAGACGGGTAGCTATATCACAGGGAGACATATATCTATATCACAGGGAGACGTGTGTCTATATCACAGGGAGACATATATCTATGTAACAGGGAGACATGTTTCTATACCACAAGGAGAGGAGTAGCTATATCACAGGGAGACATGTATCTATATCACAGGGAGATATGTATTATATTACAGAGTAAGAAGTAACTATAACACAGGGAGACGTGTATCTATATGACAGGGAGATGTTTATCTATATCACAGGGAGATGTGTATCTATATCACGGGGAGACGTGTATCTATATCACAAGGAGATATGTATCAATATCACAGGGAGACGAGTATCTATATCACAGGGAGATATGTATTATATTACAGAGTAAGAAGTAACTATAACACAGAGACGTGTATCTATATCACAGAGAGACATGTATCTATATCACAGGGAGATGTGTATCTATATCACAGGGAGATGTTTATCTATATCACAGGGAGACATGTATCGATATTACAGGGAGACGGGTAGCTATATCACAGGGAGACATATATCTATATCACAGGGAGACGTGTGTCTATATCACAGGGAGACATATATCTATGTAACAGGGAGACATGTTTCTATACCACAAGGAGAGGAGTAGCTATATCACAGGGAGACATGTATCTATATCACAGGGAGATATGTATTATATTACAGAGTAAGAAGTAACTATAACACAGGGAGACGTGTATCTATATGACAGGGAGATGTGTATCGATATTACAGGGAGACAGGTAGCTATATCACAGGGAGACATGTATCTATATTACAGAGTAAGAAGTAACTATATCACAGGGAGACGTGTATCTATATCACAGGGAGACGTGTATCTATATCACAGGGAGACGTGTATCTATATCACAGGGAGACGTATATCTATATCACTGTGAGACGTGTATCTATATCACAGGGAGACATGTATCTATATCACAGGGAGTGTATCTTTATCACATGGAGACATGTATCTATATCACAGGGAGATATGTATCTATATTACAGAGTAAGAAGTAACTATATCACAGGGAGACGTGTATCTATATCACAGGGAGACGTGTATCTATATCACAGGGAGACGTATATCTATATCACAGTGAGACGTGTATCTATATCACAGGGAGACGTGTAGCTATATCACAGGGAGACGTGCAGCTATATCACAGGGAGAAGTGTATCTATATCACAGGGAGACGTGTATCTATATCACAGGGAGACGTATATCTATATCACAGTGAGACGTGTATCTATATCACAGGGAGACGTGCAGCTATATCACAGGGAGACGTGCAGCTATATCACAGGGAGACGTGCAGCTATATCACAGGGAGATCTGTATCTAAATCACAGGAAGGCGTTTAACTGTATCACAGGGAGACGTGTATCTATAATCACAGGGAGACGTGTATCTATATCACAGGGAGACGTGTATCTATATCACAGGGAGACGTGTATCTATATCACTGGGAGACATATCTATATCACAGGGAGGCGTATATCTATATCACAGAGAGTGTATCTATTTCACAGGGTGACATGTATCTATTTGACATGGAGACATATAGATACACGTCTCCCTGTGATATAGATTCACGTCTCCCTGTGATATAGATACACGTCTCCCTGTGAAATAGATACATCACAGGGAGGCGGGTATCTATATCACAGGGAGGCATGTAGCTATATCACAGAGAGACATGTATTTATATCACAGGGAGAGGTGTATCTATATCACAGGGAGACCTGTATCTATATCACAGGGAGGCATATATCTATATCACAGGAAGATATGTATCTACATCACAGAGAGTGTATCTATATCACAGGGAGACATGTATCTATATCACAGGGAGACGTGTATCTATATCACACAGAGTGTATCTATACCACAGCAAGACATGTATCTGTATCACAGGGAGCTGCGAATCTATATCACAGGTAATGTATCTATATCACAGGGAGAGCATCTATATCACAGGGTGTGTTTCTGTATCACAGGGAGATATTTATCTATATCAGATGGACAGTTTATTAATATCACAGGGAGACGTGTATCTATATCACAGGGAGACGTATATCTATATCACAGGGAAACGTGTATCTATAAGACAGGGAGACATGTATCTATATCACAGGGAGTGTATCTATATCACATGGAGACATGTATCTATATCACAGGGAGACGTGTATCTATATCACAGGGAGACGTGTATCTACATCACAGGGAGACGTGTATCTACATCACAGGGAGACATGCATCTATATCACACAGAGTGTATCTATATCACACAGAGTGTATCTATATCACAGCAAGACATGTATCTGTATCACAGGGAGCCGCGTGTCTGTATCACAGGGAGTGTATCTATATCACAGGGAGGCATGTAGCTATATCACAGGGAGAGGTGTATCTATATCACAGAGAGAGGTGTATCTATATCACAGGGAGATGTGTATCTATATCACAGGAAGACATGTACCTATATCACAGGGAGAAGTTTATCTATATCACAGGGAGAAGTGTATCTATATCACAGGGAGACGTGTAGCTATATCACAGGGAGACGTGCAGCTATATCACAGGGAGACGTGTATCTATATCACAGGGAGACGTGTATCTATATCACAGGGAGACGTGTATCTATATCACAGGGAGACGTGTATCTATATCACAGGGAGACGTATATCTATATCACAGTGAGACGTGTATCTATATCACAGGGAGACGTGTAGCTATATCACAGGGAGACGTGCAGCTATATCACAGGGAGATGTGCAGCTATATCACAGGGAGATGTGTATCTAAATCACAGGAAGGCGTTTAACTGTATCACAGGGAGACGTGTATCTATATCACAGGGAGACGTGTATCTATATCACAGGGAGACGTGTATCTATATCACAGGGAGCCGTGTATCTATATCACAGGGAGACGTGTATCTATATCACAGGGAGATGTGTATCTATATCACAGGGAGACTTCTATCTATATCACAGGGAGACGTGTATCTATATCACAGGGAGATGTGTATCTATATCACAGGGAGACTTCTATCTCTATCACAGGGAGACGTGTATCTATATCACAGGGAGACTTCTATCTCTATCACAGGGAGACGTGTATCTATATCACAGGGACACGTGTGTCTTTATCACAAGGGGACGTGTATCGATATCGGAGGGAGACGTGTATCTATATCTCGGAGACGTTTATCTAGATTACAGGAGACGTTTATCTATAACACAATGAGACATGTATCTATATCACAGGGAGACGTTTTTATATATCACGGGGAGACGTTTATCGATAACATATCGAGACGTGTTTCTATATCACAGGTATTGTATGTATATCACAGGGAGATGTTTTTCTCTCTCTCATAGGGAGATGTTTATCCATATCACAGGGAGACGTGAATCTGTATCACAGGGAGACATGTACCAATTTCACAGGGAGATGTGTCTCTATATCACAGTGAGACATTTATATATAACACATCGAGACGTTTATCTGTAACACAGGTATTGTATCTCGATCACAAGGAGACGTGTATCTATATCACAGGGAGACGTGTATCTATATCACAGGCAGGCGTGTAGCTGTATCACAGGGAGAGGTTTATCTATATCACAGCGAGAGGTTTATCTATATCACAGGGAGATGTGTATCTATATCACAGGGAGACGTGTATCTATATCACATTGAGATGTGTATTTATATCACAGGGAGATGTGTATCTATATCACAGGGAGATGTTTATCTATATCACAGGGAGATGTGTATCTATATTACAGGGAGACGTGTATCTATATCACAGGGAGATGTGTATCTATATCACAGGGAGATGTGTATCAATATCACAGGGAGATGTGTATCTATATCACAGGGAGAAGTGTATCTATATCACAGGGAGATGTGTATCTATATCACAGGGAGACGTGTATCTATATCACAGGGAGACATGTATCGATATTACAGGGAGACGGGTAGCTATATCACAGGGAGACATGTATCTATATCACAGGGAGACATGTATCTATATCACAGGGAGACATGTATCTATATCACAGGGAGATGTTGATTTATATCACAGGGAGACGTGTATCTATATCACAGGGAGACATGTATCTATATCACAGGGAGACGTGTATCTATATCACAGGGAGACGTGTATCTATATCACAGGGAGACGTGTATCAACATCACAGGGAGACGTGTGTCTATATCACAGGGAGACGTGTATCTATATCACAGGGAGACGTGTATCTATATCACAGGGAGACGTGTATCTATCTCACAGGGAGATGTGTATCTATATCACATGGAGACATGTATCGATATCACAGGGGGACGTGTATCTATATCACAGGGAGATGAGTATCTATATCACAGGGAGACGTGTATCTATATCACATGGAGACATGTATCTATATCACAGGGAGATGTTGATCTATATCACAGGGAGACGTGTATCTATATCACAGGGAGATATGTATTATATTACAGGGAGGCAGGTAGCTATATCACAGGGAGACATGTATCTATATTACAGAGTAAGAAGTAACTATATCACAGGGAGACATGTATCTATATCACAGGGAGACGTGTGTCTATAGCACAGGGAGATATGTATTATATTACAGAGTAAGAAGTAACTTTTACACAGGGAGACGTGTATCTACAGCATAGGGAGATGTATATCGATATTACAGGGAGGCGGGTAGCTATATCACAGGGAGACATGCATCTATATTACAGAGTAAGAAGTAACTATATCACAGGGAGATGTGTATCTATATCACAGGGAGACGTGTATCTATATCACTGGGAGACGTGTATCTAAATCACAGGAAGGCTTTTAACTGTATCACAGGGAGACATGTATCTCTATCACAGGGGGACGTTTATCTATATTACAGGGAGACGTGTATCTATATCACAGTGAGACATGTATCTATATCGCAGGGAGATGTGTATCTATATCACAGGGAGATGTGTATCTATATCACGGGGAGACGTGTATCGATATCACAAGGAGATATGATCAATATCACAGGGAGACGAGTATCTATATCACAGGGAGATATGTATTATATTACAGAGTAAGAAGTAACTATAACACAGAGACGTGTATCTATATCACAGAGAGACATGTATCGATATTACAGGGAGACATGTATCGATATTACAGGGAGACGGGTAGCTATATCACAGGGAGACATATATCTTTCTCACAGGGAGACGTGTGTCTATATCACAGGGAGACATGTATCTATATCACAGGGAGATGTGTATCTATATCACAGGGTGACGTGTATCTATATCACAGGGAGACGTGTATCTATATCACAGGGAGATATGTATTATATTACAGAGTAAGAAGTAACTATAACACAGGGAGACGTGTATCTATATGACAGGGAGATGTGTATCGATATTACAGGGAGACAGGTAGCTATATCACAGGGAGACATGTATCTATATTACAGAGTAAGAAGTAACTATATCACAGGGAGACGTGTATCTATATCACAGGGAGACATGTATCTATATCACAGGGAGACGTATATCTATATCACAGTGAGACGTGTATCTATATCACAGGGAGACGTGTATCTATATCACAGGGAGACGTGTATCTATATCACAGGGAGACGTGTATCTATATCACAGGGAGACTTCTATCTCTATCACAGGGAGACGTGTATCTATATCACAGGGAGACATGTATCTATATCACAGGGAGACGTGTATCTATATCACAGGGAGACGTGTATCTCTATCACAGGGAGACGTGTATCTATATCACAGGGAGACGTGCAGCTATATCACAGGGAGACGGGTAGCTATATCACAGGGAGACATATATCTTTTTCACAGGGAGACGTGTGTCTATATCACAGGGAGACATGTATCTATATCACAGGGAGATGTGTATCTATATCACAGGGTGACGTGTATCTATATCACAGGGAGACGTGTGTCTATATCACAGGGAGATGTATATCTATATCACAGTGAGACGTGTATCTATATCACAGGGAGATGTGTATCTAAATCACAGTAAGGCGTTTAACTGTATCACAGGGAGACGTGTATCTATATCACAGGGAGACGTGTATCTATATCACAGGGAGACGTGTATCTATATCACAGGGAGACGTGTATCTATATCACTTGGAGACATATCTATATCACAGTGAGACGTGTATCTATATCACAGGGAGACGTGTATCTATATTACAGGGAGGCAGGTAGCTATATCACAGGGAGACATGTATCTATATTACAGAGTAAGAAGTAACTATATCACAGGGAGACATGTATCTATATCACAGGGAGACGTGTGTCTATAGCACAGGGAGATATGTATTATATTACAGAGTACGAAGTAACTTTTACACAGGGAGACGTGTATCTACAGCATAGGGAGATGTATATCGATATTACAGGGAGGCGGGTAGCTATATCACAGGGAGACATGCATCTATATTACAGAGTAAGAAGTAACTATATCACAGGGAGATGTGTATCTATATCACAGGGAGACGTGTATCTATATCACTGGGAGACGTGTATCTAAATCACAGGAAGGCTTTTAACTGTATCACAGGGAGACATGTATCTCTATCACAGGGGGACGTTTATCTATATTACAGGGAGACGTGTATCTATATCACAGTGAGACATGTATCTATATCACAGGGAGACGTGTATCTATATCACAGGGAGATGTGTATCTATATCACGGGGAGACGTGTATCGATATCACAAGGAGATATGTATCAATATCACAGGGAGACGAGTATCTATATCACAGGGAGATATGTATCTTTCTCACAGGGAGACGTGTGTCTATATCACAGGGAGACATGTATCTATATCACAGGGAGATGTGTATCTATATCACAGGGTGACGTGTATCTATATCACAGGGAGACGTGTATCTATATCACAGGGAGATATGTATTATATTACAGAGTAAGAAGTAACTATAACACAGGGAGACGTGTATCTATATGACAGGGAGATGTGTATCGATATTACAGGGAGACAGGTAGCTATATCACAGGGAGACATGTATCTATATTACAGAGTAAGAAGTAACTATATCACAGGGAGACGTGTATCTATATGACAGGGAGACGTGTATCTGTATCACAGGGACACGTGTATCTATATCACAGGGAGACGTGCAGCTATATCACAGGGAGACGGGTAGCTATATCACAGGGAGACATATATCTTTTTCACAGGGAGACGTGTGTCTATATCACAGGGAGACATGTATCTATATCACAGGGAGATGTGTATCTATATCACAGGGTGACGTGTATCTATATCACAGGGAGACGTGTATCTATATCACAGGGAGATATGTATTATATTACAGAGTAAGAAGTAACTATAACACAGGGAGATGTGTATCTATATGACAGGGAGATGTGTATCGATATTACAGGGAGACAGGTAGCTATATCACAGGGCGACATGTATCTATATTACAGAGTAAGAAGTAACTATATCACAGGGAGACGTGTATCTATATCACAGGGAGACGTGTATCTATATCACAGGGAGACGTATATCTATATCACAGGGAGACGTGTAGCTATATCACAGGGAGACGTGCAGCTATATCACAGGGAGACGTGTATCTATATCACAGGGAGACGTGTATCTATATCACAGGGAGACGTATATCTATATCACAGTGAGACGTGTATCTATATCACAGGGAGACGTGCAGCTATATCACAGGGAGACGTGCAGCTATATCACTGGGAGACATATCTATATCACAGTGAGACGTGTATCTATATCACAGGGAGACGTGTATCTATATTACAGGAAGACATGTAGCTATTTCACAGGGAGACGTGTATCTATATCACAGGGAGCCGTGTATCTATATCACAGGGAGACGTGTATCTATATCACAGGGAGATGTGTATCTATATCACAGGGAGCATTCTATCTATATCACAGGGAGACGTGTATCTATATCACAGGGAGACGTGTATCTATATCACAGGGAGACGTGTATCTATATCACAGGGAGACTTCTATCTCTATCACAGGGAGACGTGTATCTATATCACAGGGACACGTGTATCTATATCACAGGGAGACTTCTATCTCTATCACAGGGAGACGTGTATCTATATCACAGGGACACGTGTGTCTTTATCACAAGGGGACGTGTATCGATATCGGAGGGAGACGTGTATCTATATCTCGGAGACGTTTATCTAGATTACAGGAGACGTTTATCTATAATACAGCTGACGTTTATCTATAACACAATGGGACATGTATCTATATCACAGGGAGACGTTTTTATATATCACGGGGAGACGTTTATCGATAACATATCGAGACGTGTTTCTATATCACAGGTATTGTATGTATATCACAGGGAGATGTTTTTCTCTCTCTCATAGGGAGATGTTTATCCATATCACAGGGAGACGTGAATCTGTATCACAGGGAGACATGTACCAATTTCACAGGGAGATGTGTCTCTATATCACAGTGAGACATTTATATATAACACATCGAGACGTTTATCTGTAACACAGGTATTGTATCTCGATCACAAGGAGACATGTATCTATATCACAGGGAGACGTGTATCTATATCACAGGCAGGCGTGTAACTGTATCACAGGGAGAGGTTTATCTATATCACAGCGAGAGGTTTATCTATATCACAGGGAGACGTGTATCTATATCACAGGGAGACATATATCTATATCACAGGGAGATGTGTATCTATATCACAGGGAGACGTGTATCTATATCACAGGGAGACGTGTATCTATATCACAGGGAGACATGTCTCGATATTACAGGGAGACATGTATCGATATTACAGGGAGACGGGTAGCTATATCACAGGGAGACATATATCTATATCACAGTGAGACGTGTATCTATATCACAGGGAGACGTGTATCGAAATTAAAGGAAGAAATGTATCTATTTCACAGAGTTGTTTAGCTATATCATTGGGAGATGTTTATCGATATTACAGAGTGACGTGTATCGAAATCACAGGTAGAGCTGTATCTATATCACAGGGAGACGTGTATCTATATCACAGGGAGACGTGTATCTGTATCACAGGGAGGAGTGTATCCATATATCAAGGAGGCGTGTATCTATATCACAGGAAGGCGCGTATCTATATCACAGGGAGATGTTTATCTATATCACAGGGAGACGTGTATCTATATCACAGGGAGACGTGTATCTATATCACAGGGAGATGTTTATCTATATCACAGGGGGACGTGCATCTATATCACAGGGGGACGTGTATCTATATCACAGGGAGACATATATCTATATCACAGGGAGATGTGCATCTATATCACAGGGAGACGTGTATCTATATCACAGGGAGATGTGTATCTATATCACAGGGACACATATACCTATATTAAAGAGTGTTGTGTAGCTATATCATGGGGAGACGTATATCTATATCACAGGGAGACGAGTATCTATATCACAGGGAGACGTGTATCTATATCACAGGGACACATATACCTATATTAAAGAGTGTTGTGTAGCTATATCATGGGGAGACGTGTATCTATATCACAGGGAGACGTGTATCTATATCACAGGGAGATGTGTATCTATATCACAGGGAGACGTGTATCTATATCACAGGGAGACGTGTATCTATATCACAGGGAGACGTGTATCTATATCACAGGGAGACGTGTATCTATATCACAGGGAGACGTGTATCTAAATCACAGGAAGGCTTTTAACTGTATCACAGGGAGACGTGTATCTATATCACAGGGAGACGTGTATCTATATCACAGGGAGACGTGTATCTATATCACAGGGAGATGTGTATCTATATCACAGGGAGACGTGTATCTATATCACAGGGAGACGTGTATCTATATCACAGTGAGACGTGTATTATATTACAGAGTAAGAAGTAACTATAA
Source organism: Pristiophorus japonicus (assembly GCF_044704955.1). Taxonomy (NCBI): domain Eukaryota; kingdom Metazoa; phylum Chordata; class Chondrichthyes; family Pristiophoridae; genus Pristiophorus; species Pristiophorus japonicus. Next base: position 157,544,371 of record NC_091984.1, on the reverse strand, counting down.
CACAGACGTGTATCTATATCACAGAGAGACATGTATCTATATCACAGGGAGACGTGTATCTATATCACAGGGAGACATGTATTGATATTACAGGGAGACGGGTAGCTATATCACAGGGAGACATATATCTATATCACAGGGAGACTTGTATCTATATCACAGGGAGACGTGTATCTATATCACAGGGAGACATATATCTATATCACAGGGAGATGTGTATCTATATCACAGGGAGACGTGTATCTATATCACAGGGAGACGTGTATCTATATCACAGGGAGACATGTCTCGATATTACAGGGAGACATGTATCGATATTACAGGGAGACGGGTAGCTATATCACAGGGAGACATATATCTATATCACAGTGAGACGTGTATCTATATCACAGGGAGACGTGTATCTATATCACAGGGAGACGTGTATCTATATCACAGGGAGATGAGTATCTATATCACAGGGAGATGAGTATCTATATCACAGGGAGATGTGTATCTATATCGCAGGGAGATGTATATCTATATCACAGGGAGATGTGTATCTATATCACAGGGAGACGTGTATCTATATCACAGGGAGACGTGTATCTATATCAAAGGGAGATGTGTATCTATATCACAGGGAGACGTGTATCTATATCACAGGGAGATGAGTATCTATATCACAGGGAGACGAGTATCTATATCACAGGGAGACGTGTATTTATATCACAGGGAGATGTGTATCTATATCACAGGGAGACATATATCTATATCACAGGGAGACGTGTATCGATATCACAGGGACACATATACCTATATTAAAGAGTGTTGTGTATCTATATCACAGGGAGATGTGTATCTATATCACAGGGAGACGTGTATCTATATCACAGGGAGACGTGTATCTATATCACAGTGAGACGTGTATTATATTACAGAGTAAGAAGTAACTATAACACAGACGTGTATCTATATCACAGAGAGACATGTATCTATATCACAGGGAGACGTGTATCTATATCACAGGGAGACATGTATTGATATTACAGGGAGACGGGTAGCTATATCACAGGGAGACATATATCTATATCACAGGGAGACTTGTATCTATATCACAGGGAGACGTGTATCTATATCACAGGGAGACATATATCTATATCACAGGGAGATGTGTATCTATATCACAGGGAGACGTGTATCTATATCACAGGGAGACGTGTATCTATATCACAGGGAGACATGTCTCGATATTACAGGGAGACATGTATCGATATTACAGGGAGACGGGTAGCTATATCACAGGGAGACATATATCTATATCACAGTGAGACGTGTATCTATATCACAGGGAGACGTGTACCTATATCACAGGGAGACGTGTATCTATATCACAGGGAGATGAGTATCTATATCACAGGGAGATGAGTATCTATATCACAGGGAGATGTGTATCTATATCGCAGGGAGATGTATATCTATATCACAGGGAGATGTGTATCTATATCACAGGGAGACGTGTATCTATATCACAGGGAGACGTGTATCTATATCAAAGGGAGATGTGTATCTATATCACAGGGAGACGTGTATCTATATCACAGGGAGATGAGTATCTATATCACAGGGAGACGAGTATCTATATCACAGGGAGACGTGTATTTATATCACAGGGAGATGTGTATCTATATCACAGGGAGACATATATCTATATCACAGGGAGACGTGTATCGATATCACAGGGACACATATACCTATATTAAAGAGTGTTGTGTATCTATATCACAGGGAGATGTGTATCTATATCACAGGGAGACGTGTATCTATATCACAGGGAGACGTGTATCTATATCACAGGGAGATGAGTATCTATATCACAGGGAGATGTGTATCTATATCACAGGGAGATGAGTATCTATATCACAGGGAGACGTGTATCTATATCACAGGGAGAAATATATCTATATCACAGGGAGACGTGTATCTATATCACAGGGAGACATGTATCTATATCACAGGGAGACGTGTATCTATATCACAGGGAGATGTGTATCTATATCACAGGGAGATGTGTATCTATATCACAGGGAGACATGTATCTATATCACAGGGAGACGTGTATCTATATCACAGTGAGATATGTATCTATATCACAGGGAGATGTGTATCTATATCACAGGGAGACATGTATCTATATCACATGGTGACGTGTATCTATATCACAGGGAGACATATATCTATATCACAGGGAGACGTGTATCTATAATACATCAAGACATTTATCTATAACACAGGTAATGTACCTCTATCACAGGGAGACGTGTATCTATATCACAGGGCGACGTGTATCTATATTACAGGGAGAAGTGTATCTATATCACAGGGAGACATCTATCTCTATGACAGGGAGAAGTGTATCTATATCACAGGGAGACGTGTATCTATATCACAGGGAGACGTGTATCTATATCACAGGGAGACGTGTATCTATATCACAGGGAGACATGTGTCTATATCACAGGGAGACTTCTATCTCTATCACAGGGAGACGTGTGTCTTTATCACAAGGGGACGTGTATCGATATCGGAGGGAGACATGTATCTATATCTCGGAGACGTTTATCTATGTCACAGGGAGATGTGTATCTATATCACAGGGACATGTGTATCTATATTACAGGGAGACGTGTATCTATATCACAGGGAGCGTTTTATCAAACCACAGTGAGACGTGTATCTATAACACAGGGAGACATGTATCTATAACACAGGGAGACGTGTATGTATATCACAGGGAGATGTTTTTCTCTCTCTCACAGGGAGATGTTTATCCATATCACAGGGAGATGTGTATCTATATCACAGGGAGATGTGTATCTATATCACAGGGAGATGTGTATCTATATCACAGGGAGATGTGTATCTATATCACAGGGAGACGTGTATCTATATCACAGGGAGATGTGTATCTATATCACAGCGAGAGGTTTATCTATATCACAGGGAGATGTGTATCTATGTCACAGGGAGACGTGTATCTATATCACAGGGAGACTTCTATCTCTATCACAGGGAGACGTGTATCTATATCACAGGGACACGTGTGTCTTTATCACAAGGGGACGTGTATCGATATCGGAGGGAGACGTGTATCTATATCTGGGAGACGTGTATCTATATCTCGGAGACGTTTATCTATATTACAGGAGACGTTTATCGATATTACAGGAGACGTTTATCTATAACACAATGAGACATGTATCGATATCACAGGGAGACGTTTTTATATATCACAGGGAGACGTTTTTATGTATCACGGGGAGACGTTTATCGATAACATATCGAGACATGTTTCTATATCACAGGTATTGTATGTATATCACAGGGAGATGTTTTTCTCTCTCTCATAGGGAGATGTTTATCCATATCACAGGGAGACGTGAATCTGTATCACAGGGAGACATGTACCAATTTCACAGGGAGATGTGTCTCTATATCACAGTGAGACATTTATATATAACACATCGAGACGTTTATCTGTAACACAGGTATTGTATCTCGATCACAAGGAAACGTGTATCTATATCACAGGGAGACGTGTATCTATATCACAGGCAGGCGTGTAGCTGTATCACAGGGAGAGGTTTATCTATATCACAGCGAGAGGTTTATCTATATCACAGGGAGATGTGTATCTATATCACAGCGAGAGGTTTATCTATATCACAGGGAGATGTGTATCTATATCACAGGGAGACGTGTATCTATATCACAGGGAGACGTGTATCTATATCACAGCGAGAGGTGTATCTATATCACAGGGAGACGTGTATCTATATCACAGGGAGACGTGTATCTATATCACAGGGAGACTTCTATCTCTATCACAGGGAGACGTGTATCTATATCACAGGGACACGTGTGTCTTTATCACAAGGGGACGTGTATCGATATCGGAGGGAGACGTGTATCTATATCTGGGAGACATGTATCTATATCTCGGAGACGTTTATCTATATTACAGGAGACGTTTATCTATATTACAGGAGACGTTTATCTATAACAGAATGAGACATGTATCTATATCACAGGGAGACGTTTTTATATATCACAGGGAGACGTTTTTATGTATCACGGGGAGACGTTTATCGATAACATATCGAGACATGTTTCTATATCACAGGTATTGTATGTATATCACAGGGAGATGTTTTTCTCTCTCTCATAGGGAGATGTTTATCCATATCACAGGGAGACGTGTATCTATATCACAGCGAGAGGTGTATCTATATCACAGGGAGATGTGTATCTATATCACAGCGAGATATGTATCTATATCACAGGGAGACGTGTATCTATATCACAGGGAGACGTGTATCTATATCACAGGGAGAGGTTTATCTATATCACAGGGACACGTGTATCTATATCATAGGGAGACGTGTATCTATATCACAGCGAGAGGTTTATCTATATCACAGGGAGATGTCTATCTATATCACAGGGAGATGTGTATCTATATCACAGGGAGACGTGTATCTATATCACAGGGAGATGTGTATCTATATCACAGGGAGACGTGTATCTATATCACAGGGAGACGTGTATCTATATCACAGGGAGACGTGTATCTATATCACGGAGATGTGTATCTATATCACAGGGAGACGTGTATCTATATCACAGGGAGACGTGAATCTATATCACAGGGAGACGTGCATCTATATCACAGGGAGACGTGTATCTATATCACAGGGAGACGTATATCTATATCACAGGGAGACGTGTATCTATATCACAGGGAGACGTGTATCTATATCACAGGGAGATGTGTATCTATATCACAGGGAAATGTGTATCTATATCACAGGGATATGTGTATCTATATCACAGGGAAACATGTATCTATATCACCGGGAGACATTTATCTATAACACATCAAGATGTTTATCTATATCACAGGTATTGTATATATATCACAGGGAAATGTGTATCTATATCACAGGGAGATGTGTAACTATATCACAGGCAGACGTGTATTTATATCACAGGGAGACGTGTATCTATATCACAGCGAGACATTTTTCTATTTCACAGGGAGACGTGTATCTATATCACCGGGAGACATGTATCTATAACAGAGGGAGACATGTATCTATATCACAGAGGAACGTGTATGTATATCACAGGGAGACGTGTATCTATATCACAGGGAGATGTGTATCTATATCAAAGGTAGTGTATCTATATCTCAGGGAGGCGTGTAGCTGTATCACAGGGAGAGGTGTATCTATATCACAGGGAGCGTTTTATCAAACCACAGTGAGACGTGTATCTATAACACAGGGAGACATTTATCTATAACACAGGGAGACATGTATCTATAACACAGGGAGTGTATCTATATCACAGGGAGGCGTATATCTATATCACAGAGAGTGTATCTATTTCACAGGGTGACATGTATCTATTTGACATGGAGACATGTATCTATTTCACAGGGAGACGTGTATCTATATCACAGGGAGGCGGGTATCTATATCACAGGGAGGCATGTAGCTATATCACAGAGAGACATGTATTTATATCACAGGGAGAGGTGTATCTATATCACAGGGAGACCTGTATCTATATCACAGGGAGGCATATATCTATATCACAGGAAGATATGTATCTACATCACAGAGAGTGTATCTATTTCACAGGGTGACATCTATCTCTCTCACAGGGAGATGTGTATCTATTTCACACGGAGACATGTATCTATATCACAGGGAGACATGTATCTATATCACAGGGAGACGTGTATCTATATCACACAGAGTGTATCTATACCACAGCAAGACATGTATCTGTATCACAGGGAGCTGCGAATCTATATCACAGGTAATGTATCTATATCACAGGGAGAGCATCTATATCACAGGGTGTGTTTCTGTATCTCAGGGAGATATTTATCTATATCACAGGGAGACGTGTATCTATATCACAGGGAGACGTGTATCTATATCACAGGGAGACGTGTATCTATATCACAGGGAGACGTATATCTATATCACAGGGAGACGTGTATCTATATCACAGGGAGACGTGTATCTATATCACAGGGAGACGTGTATCTATATCACAGGGAGATGTGTATCTATATCACAGGGAAATGTGTATCTATATCACAGGGATATGTGTATCTATATCACAGGGAAACATGTATCTGTATCACCGGGAGACATTTATCTATAACACATCAAGATGTTTATCTATATCACAGGTATTGTATATATATCACAGGGAAATGTGTATCTATATCACAGGGAGATGTGTAACTATATCACAGGCAGACGTGTATTTATATCACAGGGAGACGTGTATCTATATCACAGCGAGACATTTTTCTATTTCACAGGGAGACGTGTATCTATATCACCGGGAGACATGTATCTATAACAGAGGGAGACATGTATCTATATCACAGAGGAACGTATATCTATATCACAGGGAAACGTGTATCTATAAGACAGGGAGACATGTATCTTCATCACAGGGAGTGTATCTATATCACATGGAGACATGTATCTATATCACAGGGAGACGTGTATCTATATCACAGGGAGACGTGTATCTACATCACAGGGAGACGAGTATCTATATCACAGTGAGACATGCATCTATATCACACAGAGTGTATCTATATCACACAGAGTGTATCTATATCACAGCAAGACATGTATCTGTATCACAGGGAGACGTGTATCTATATCACAGGGAGACGTGTATCTACATCACAGGGAGACGTGTATCTATATCACAGGGAGACGTGTATCTATATCACAGGGAGACGTGTATCTATATCACAGGGAGACGTGTGTCTATATCAAAGGGAGACGTCTATCTATATCACAGGGAGACGTGTGTCTATATCACAGGGAGACGTGTGTCTATATCACAGGGAGACGTGTATCTATATCACAGGGAGACGTGTATCTATATCACAGGGAGACGTGTATCTATATCAAAGGGAGACGTGTATCTATATCACAGGGAGATGTGTATCTATATCACAGGGAAACGTGTATCTATATCACAGGGAGACGTGTATCTATATCACAGGGAGACGTGTATCTATATCACAGCGAGACATTTTTCTATTTCACAGGGAGACGTGTATCTATATCACCGGGAGACATGTATCTATAACAGAGGGAGACATGTATCTATATCACAGAGGAACGTGTATGTATATCACAGGGAGACGTGTATCTATATCACAGGGAGACGTGTATCTATATCACAGGTATTGTATATATATCACAGGGAGACGTTTATGTATATCACCAGGAGACGTGTACCTATATCACAGGGAAACATGTATCTATATCAAAGTGATACGTGTGTATATATATCACAGGGAGACATGTTTCTACAACACAGTGAGACGTGTATCTATATCAAAGGTAGTGTATCAATATCACAGGGAGATTTGTATCTATATCACAGGGAGACATGTATCTATATCACAGCGAGACATTTATGTATAACACATCGAGACATTTATCTGTAACACAGGTATTGTATCTCTATCACAAGGAGACGTGTATCTATATCACAGGGAGACGTGTATCTATATCAAAGGTAGTGTATCTATATCTCAGGGAGGCGTGTAGCTGTATCACAGGGAGAGGTGTATCTATATCACAGGGAGCGTTTTATCAAACCACAGTGAGACGTGTATCTATAACACAGGGAGACATTTATCTATAACACAGGGAGACATGTATCTATAACACAGGGAGTGTATCTATATCACAGGGAGGCGTATATCTATATCACAGAGAGTGTATCTATTTCACAGGGTGACATGTATCTATTTGACATGGAGACATGTATCTATTTCACAGGGAGACGTGTATCTATATCACAGGGAGGCGGGTATCTATATCACAGGGAGGCATGTAGCTATATCACAGAGAGACATGTATTTATATCACAGGGAGAGGTGTATCTATATCACAGGGAGACCTGTATCTATATCACAGGGAGGCATATATCTATATCACAGGAAGATATGTATCTACATCACAGAGAGTGTATCTATTTCACAGGGTGACATCTATCTCTCTCACAGGGAGATGTGTATCTATTTCACACGGAGACATGTATCTATATCACAGGGAGACATGTATCTATATCACAGGGAGATGTGTATCTATATCACAGGTAATGTATCTATATCACAGGGAGAGCATCTATATCACAGGGTGTGTTTCTGTATCACAGGGAGATATTTATCTATATCAGAGGGACAGTTTATCTATATCACAGGGAGATGTGTATCTAAATCACAGGAAGGCGTTTAACTGTATCACAGGGAGACGTGTATCTATATCACAGGGAGACGTGTATCTATATCACTGGGAGACATATCTATATCACAGTGAGACGTGTATCTATATCACAGGGAGACGTGTATCTATATCACAGGGAGACATGTAGCTATTTCACAGGGAGACATGTATCTATATCACAGGGAGCCATGTATCTATATTACAGGAAGACATATATCTATATCACAGGGAGACATATATCTGTATCACAGGGAAGCGTGTATCTTTCTCACAGGGGGACGTGTATCTATTTAACACAGAGACGTTTCTCTATATCGTAGAGAGATATTTATCTATATCACAGGGAGAAGTGTATCTATATCACAGGGCGACTTGTATCTATATCACAGGGAGATGTGCATTTATATAACAGGGAGACATGTTTCTATACCACAAGGAGAGGAGTATCTATATCACAGGGAGAAGTGTATCTATAACACAGGGTGATGTGTATCGATATCACAGAGAGACGTGTATCTATACCACAGGGAGAGGTGTATCTATATTACTGGGAAACGTGTAGCTATATCACAGGGAGACATGTATCTATATTACAGAGTAAGAAGTCACTATATCACAGGGAGACATGTATCTATATCACAGGGAGACGTGTGTCTATAGCACAGGGAGATATGTATTATATTACAGAGTAAGAAGTAACTTTTACACAGGGAGACGTGTATCTATATCATAGGGAGATGTGTATTATATTACAGAGTAAGAAGTAACTATAACACAGGGAGACGTGTATCTATATCACAGGGAGAAGTGTATCTATATCACAGGGAGACATGTATCTATATCACAGGGAGATATGTATTATATTACAGAGTAAGAAGTAACTATAACACAGGGAGACGTGTATCTATATCACAGGGAGAAGTGTATCTATATCACAGGGAGACATGTATCTATATCACAGGGAGACGTTTATCTATATTACAGAGTGACGTGTAACTATAATTACAGGGCGACTTGTATCTATATCACAGGGAGACGTGTATCTATATTACAGTGAGACATCTATCTATATCACAGGGTGATGTGTATCTATATCACAGGGAGAAGTGTATCTATAACACAGGGTGATGTGTATCGATATCACAGAGAGACGTGTATCTATACCACAGGGAGAGGTGTATCTATATCACAGGGAGACGTGTGTCTATAGCACAGGGAGATATGTATTATATTACAGAGTAAGAAGTAACTTTTACACAGGGAGACATGTATCTATATCATAGGGAGATGTATATCGATATTACAGGGAGGCGGGTAGCTATATCACAGGGAGACATGCATCTATGTTACAGAGTAAGAAGTAACTATATCACAGGGAGATGTGTATCTATATCACAGGGAGACGTGTATCTATATCACTGGGAGACGTGTATCTATATTAAAGGGAGTCATGTATCTATATCACAAGGAGACGTGCAGCTACATCACAGGGAGGCGTTTATCGACATCACATGGAGATATGTATCTATATCACAGAGGGATGCGTAGCTATATCACAAGGAGATTTATATCTTTATCATGAGGGCGACATGTACCTTTATCATAAGAAGATATGGCTCTATATCACAGGTCGATGTATAACTGTATCACAGGGAGACGTGAATATTTCTCGCAGGGTGACGTGTATCTATATCACAGGAAGAAATATATCTATTTCACACAGAGACGTTTAGCTATATCATTGGGAGATGTTTATCTATATCACAGGGATACGTGTATCTTTGTCACAGGGAGATGTGTATCTATATCACAGAGAGACGTGTATCTAGTTCACACAGAGACATTTATCTATATCATAGCGAGATGTTTTATCTATATCACAGGGAGACGTGTATCTATATCACAGTGAGACGTGTATCTTTCTCACAGGGGGACGTGTATCTATATCAAAAGGAGACGTGTAGCAAAATCACAAGGAGACGTCAATCTACATCACTGGGACATTTTTATCTATATCACAGTGAGACGTGTATCTATATCACAGTGACACGTGTATCTATATCACAGGGTGACTTGTATTTATATCACAGGGAGATGTGTATCTATATCACAGAGGGATGCGTAGCTATATCATAAGGAGAGTTCTATCTATATCACAGGGCGACATCTACCGATATCATAGGAAGACATGTATCTATATCACATGTCGATGTATAACTGTATCACAGGGAGACGTGCATCTTTCTCACAGGGAGACGTGCATCTTTCTCACAGGGAGACGTGTATCTATATTAAAGGAAGAAATGTATCTATTTCACAGAGTTGTTTAGCTATATCATTGGGAGATGTTTATCGATATTACAGAGTGACGTGTATCGAAATCACAGGTAGAGCTGTATCTATATCACAGGGAGACGTGTATCTATATCACAGGGAGACGTGTATCTGTATCACAGGGAGGAGTGTATCCATATATCAAGGAGGCGTGTATCTATATCACAGGAAGGCGCGTATCTATATCACAGGGAGATGTTTATCTATATCACAGGGAGACGTGTATCTATATCACAGGGAGACGTGCATCTATATCACAGGGGGACGTGTATCTATATCACAGGGAGACATATATCTATATCACAGGGAGATGTGTATCTATATCACAGGGAGACGTGTATCTATATCACAGGGAGATGTGTATCTATATCACAGGGACACATATACCTATATTAAACAGTGTTGTGTAGCTATATCATGGGGAGACGTGTATCTATATCACAGGGAGACGAGTATCTATATCACAGGGAGACGTGTATCTATATCACAGGGACACATATACCTATATTAAAGAGTGTTGTGTAGCTATATCATGGGGAGACGTGTATCTATATTACAGGGAGATGTGTATCTATATCACAGGGAGATGTGTATCTATATCACAGGGAGACGTGTATCTATATCACAGGGAGACGTGTATCTATATCACAGGGAGACGTGTATCTATATCACAGGGAGACGTGTATCTAAATCACAGGAAGGCTTTTAACTGTTTCACAGGGAGACGTGTATCTATATCACAGTGAGACGTGTATCTATATCACAGGGAGACATGTATCTATATCACAGGGAGACGTGTATCTATTTCACAGGGAGATGTGTATCTATATCACAGGGAGACGAATATCTATATCACAGTGAGACGTGTATTATATTACAGAGTAAGAAGTAACTATAACACAGACGTGTATCTATATCACAGAGAGACATGTATCTATATCACAGGGAGATGTGTATCTATATCACAGGGAGACATGTATTGATATTACAGGGAGACGGGTAGCTATATCACAGGGAGACATATATCTATATCACAGGGAGACGTGTGTCTATATCACAGGGAGACATGTATCTATATCACAGGGAGACATGTATCGATATTACAGGGAGACATGTATCGATATTACAGGGAGACGGGTAGCTATATCACAGGGAGACATATATCTATATCACAGGGAGACTTGTATCTATATCACAGGGAGACGTGTATCTATATCACAGGGAGACGTGTATCTATATCACAGGGAGACGTGTATCTATATCACAGGGAGACGAGTATCTATATCACAGGGAGATGAGTATCTATATCACAGGGAGATGTGTATCTATATCGCAGGGAGATGTATATCTATATCACAGGGAGATGTGTATCTATATCACAGGGAGACGTGTATCTATATCACAGGGAGACGTGTATCTATATCAAAGGGAGATGTGTATCTATATCACAGGGAGACGTGTATCTATATCACAGGGAGATGAGTGTCTATATCACAGGGAGACGTGTATCTATATCACAGGGAGACGTGTATTTATATCACAGGGAGATGTATATCTATATCACAGGGAGACATATATCTATATCACAGGGAGACGTGTATCTATATCACAGGGACACATATACCTATATTAAAGAGTGTTGTGTATCTATATCACAGGGAGATGTGTATCTATATCACAGGGAGACGTGTATCTATATCACAGGGAGACGTGTATCTATATCACAGGGAGATGAGTATCTATATCACAGGGAGATGTGTATCTATATCACAGGGAGATGAGTATCTATATCACAGGGAGACGTGTATCTATATCACAGGGAGAAATGTACCTATATCACAGGGAGACGTGTATCTATATCACAGGGAGACGTGTATCTATATCACAGGGAGACGTGTATCTATATCACAGGGAGATGTGTATCTATATCACAGGGAGATGTGTATCTATATCACAGGGAGACATGTATCTATATCACAGGGAGATATGTATCTATATCACAGGGAGATGTGTATCTATATCACAGGGAGACATGTATCTATAATACATCAAGACATTTATCTGTAACACAGGTAATGTACCTCTATCACAGGGAGACGTGTATCTATATCACAGGGCGACGTGTATCTATATTACAGGGAGAAGTGTATCTATATCACAGGGAGACATGTATCTATATCACAGGGTGACGTGTATCTATATCACAGGGAGACATGTATCTATATCACAGGGAGACATATATCTATATCACAGGGAGACGTGTATCTATAATACATCAAGACATTTATCTATAACACAGGTAATGTACCTCTATCACAGGGAGACGTGTATCTATATCACAGGGCGACGTGTATCTATATTACAGGGAGAAGTGTATCTATATCACAGGGAGACATGTATCTATATCACAGGGAGATGTGTGTCTATAGCACAGGGAGATATGTATTATATTACAGAGTAAGAAGTAACTTTTACACAGGGAGACGTGTATCTATATCATAGGGAGATGTATATCGATATTACAGGGAGTCGGGTAGCTATATCACAGGGAGACATGCATCTATATTACAGAGTAAGAAGTAACTATATCACAGGGAGATGTGTATCTATATCACAGGGAGACGTGTATCTATATCACTGGGAGACGTGTATCTATATCACAGGGAGACGTGTATCTATATCACAGGGAGACGTGTATCTATATCGCAGGGAGATGTATATCTATATCACAGGGAGATGTGTATCTATATCACAGGGAGACGTGTATCTATATCACAGGGAGACGTGTATCTATATCACAGGGAGATGAGTATCTATATCACAGGGAGATGAGTATCTATATCACAGGGAGATGTGTATCTATATCACAGGGCGACGTGTATCTATATTACAGGGAGAAGTGTATCTATATCACAGGGAGACATCTATCTCTATGACAGGGAGAAGTGTATCTATATCACAGGGAGACGTGTATCTATATCACAGGGAGACGTTTATCTATATCACAGGGAGACGTGTATCTATATCACAGGGAGACGTGTATCTATATCACAGGGAGATGAGTATCTATATCACAGGGAGATGTGTATCTATATCACAGGGAGATGAGTATCTATATCACAGGGAGACGTGTATCTATATCACAGGGAGAAATGTATCTATATCACAGGGAGACGTGTATCTATATCACAGGGAGACGTGTATCTATATCACAGGGAGACGTGTATCTATATCACGTCTCCCTGTGATATAGATACATATCTCCCTATGTATCTATATCACAGGGAGACATGTATCTATATCACAGGGAGATGTGTATCTATATCACAGGGAGATATGTATCTATATCACAGGGAGATGTGTATCTATATCACAGGGAGACATGTATCTATATCACAGGGTGATGTGTATCTATATCACAGGGAGACGTGTATCTATATCACAGGGAGACATATATCTATATCACAGGGAGACATGTATCTATATCACAGGGAGACGTGTATCTATATCACAGGGAGATATGTATCTATATCACAGGGAGATGTGTATCTATATCACAGGGAGACATGTATCTATATCACATGGTGACGTGTATCGATATCACAGGGAGACGTGTATCTATATCACAGGGAGACATATATCTATATCACAGGGAGACGTGTATCTATAATACATCAAGACATTTATCTATAACACAGGTTATGTACCTCTATCACAGGGAGACGTGTATCTATATCACAGGGCGACGTGTATCTATATTACAGGGAGAAGTGTATCTATATCACAGGGAGACATCTATCTCTATGACAGGGAGAAGTGTATCTATATCACAGGGAGACGTGTATCTATATCACAGGGAGACGTGTATCTATATCACAGGGAGACGTGTATCTATATCACAGGGAGACATGTGTCTATATCACAGGGAGACTTCTATCTCTATCACAGGGAGACGTGTGTCTTTATCACAAGGGGACGTGTATCGATATCGGAGGGAGACATGTATCTATATCTCGGAGACGTTTATCTATGTCACAGGGAGACGTGTATCTATATCACAGGGAGATGTGTATCTATATCACAGGGACATGTGTATCTATATTACAGGGAGACGTATATCTATATCACAGGGACATGTGTATCTATATCACAGGGAGACGTGTATCTATATCACAGGGAGACGTGTATCTATATCACAGGGAGACGTGTAGCTGTATCACAGGGAGAGGTGTATCTATATCACAGGGAGCGTTTTATCAAACCACAGTGAGACGTGTATCTATAACACAGGGAGACATGTATGTATATCACAGGGAGATGTTTTTCTCTCTCTCACAGGGAGATGTTTATCCATATCACAGGGAGACGTGTATCTATATCACAGGGAGATGTGTATCTATATCACAGGGAGATGTGTATCTATATCACAGGGAGACGTGTATCTATATCACAGGGAGATGTGTATCTATATCACAGCGAGAGGTTTATCTATATCACAGGGAGATGTGTATCGATATCACAGGGAGACGTGTATCTATATCACAGGGACACGTGTGTCTTTATCACAAGGGGACGTATATCGATATCGGAGGGAGACGTGTATCTATATCTGGGAGACGTGTATCTATATCTCGGAGACTTTTATCTATATTACAGGAGACGTTTATCTATATTACAGGAGACGTTTATCTATAACACAATGAGACATGTATCTATATCACAGGGAGACGTTTTTATGTATCACGGGGAGACGTTTATCGATAACATATCGAGACGTGTTTCCATATCACAGGTATTGTATGTATATCACAGGGAGATGTTTTTCTCTCTCTCATAGGGAGATGTTTATCCATATCACAGGGAGACGTGAATCTGTATCACAGGGAGACATGTACCAATTTCACAGGGAGATGTGTCTCTATATCACAGTGAGACATTTATATATAACACATCGAGACGTTTATCTGTAACACAGGTATTGTATCTCGATCACAAGGAGACGTGTATCTATATCACAGGGAGACGTGTATCTATATCACAGGGAGACTTCTATCTCTATCACAGGGAGACGTGTATCTATATCACAGGGACACGTGTGTCTTTATCACAAGGGGACGTATATCGATATCGGAGGGAGACGTGTATCTATATCTGGGAGACGTGTATCTATATCTCGGAGACTTTTATCTATATTACAGGAGACGTTTATCTATATTACAGGAGACGTTTATCTATAACACAATGAGACATGTATCTATATCACAGGGAGACGTTTTTATGTATCACGGGGAGACGTTTATCGATAACATATCGAGACGTGTTTCCATATCACAGGTATTGTATGTATATCACAGGGAGATGTTTTTCTCTCTCTCATAGGGAGATGTTTATCCATATCACAGGGAGACGTGAATCTGTATCACAGGGAGACATGTACCAATTTCACAGGGAGATGTGTCTCTATATCACAGTGAGACATTTATATATAACACATCGAGACGTTTATCTGTAACACAGGTATTGTATCTCGATCACAAGGAGACGTGTATCTATATCACAGGGAGACGTGTATCTATATCACAGGGAGACGTGTATCTATATCACATCGAGAGGTGTATCTATATCACAGGGAGATGTGTATCTATATCACAGCGAGATATGTATCTATATCACAGGGAGACGTGTATCTATATCACAGGGAGACGTGTATCTATATCACAGCGAGAGGTTTATCTATATCACAGGGAGATGTGTATCTATATCACAGGGAGATGTGTATCTATATCACAGGGAGACGTGTATCTATATCACAGGGAGATGTGTATCTATATCACAGGGAGACGTGTATCTATATCACAGGGAGACGTGTATCTATATCACAGGGAGACGTGTATCTATATCACAGGGAGACGTGTATCTATATCACGGAGATGTGTATCTATATCACAGGGAGACGTGTATCTATATCACAGGGAGACGTGTATCTATATCACAGGGAGACGTGTATCTATATCACAGGGAGACGTGTATCTATATCACAGGGAGACATATATCTATATCACAGGGAGACGTGTATCTATATCACAGGGAGACGTGTATCTATATCACAGGGAGACGTGTATCTATATCACAGGGAGATGTGTATCTATATCACAGGGAAATGTGTATCTATATCACAGGGATATGTGTATCTATATCACAGGGAAACATGTATCTATATCACCGGGAGACATTTATCTATAACACATCAAGATGTTTATCTATATCACAGGTATTGTATATATATCACAGGGAAATGTGTATCTATATCACAGGGAGATGTGTAACTATATCACAGGCAGACGTGTATTTATATCACAGGGAGACGTGTATCTATATCACAGCGAGACATTTTTCTATTTCACAGGGAGACGTGTATCTATATCACCGGGAGACATGTATCTATAACAGAGGGAGACATGTATCTATATCACAGAGGAACGTGTATGTATATCACAGGGAGACGTGTATCTATATCACAGGGAGACGTGTATCTATATCACAGGTATTGTATATATATCACAGGGAGACGTTTATGTATATCACCAGGAGACGTATACCTATATCACAGGGAAACATGTATCTATATCAAAGTGATACGTGTGTATATATATCACAAGGAGACATGTTTCTACAACACAGTGAGACGTGTATCTATATCAAAGGTAGTGTATCAATATCACAGGGAGATTTGTATCTATATCACAGGGAGACATGTATCTATATCACAGCGAGACATTTATGTATAACACATCGAGACATTTATCTGTAACACAGGTATTGTATCTCTATCACAAGGAGACGTGTATCTATATCACAGGGAGACGTGTATCTATATCAAAGGTAGTGTATCTATATCTCAGGGAGGCGTGTAGCTGTATCACAGGGAGAGGTGTATCTATATCACAGGGAGCGTTTTATCAAACCACAGTGAGACGTGTATCTATAACACAGGGAGACATTTATCTATAACACAGGGAGACATGTATCTATAACACAGGGAGTGTATCTATATCACAGGGAGGCGTATATCTATATCACAGGGAGTGTATCTATTTCACAGGGTGACATGTATCTATTTGACATGGAGACATGTATCTATTTCACAGGGAGACGTGTATCTATATCACAGGGAGGCGGGTATCTATATCACAGGGAGGCATGTAGCTATATCACAGAGAGACATGTATTTATATCACAGGCAGAGGTGTATCTATATCACAGGGAGACCTGTATCTATATCACAGGGAGGCATATATCTATATCACAGGAAGATATGTATCTACATCACAGAGAGTGTATCTATTTCACAGGGTGACATCTATCTCTCTCACAGGGAGATGTGTATCTATTTCACACGGAGACATGTATCTATATCACAGGGAGACATGTATCTATAATCACAGGGAGACGTGTATCTATATCACACAGAGTGTATCTATACCACAGCAAGACATGTATCTGTATCACAGGGAGCTGCGAATCTATATCACAGGTAATGTATCTATATCACAGGGAGAGCATCTATATCACAGGGTGTGTTTCTGTATCACAGGGAGATATTTATCTATATCAGAGGGACAGTTTATCTATATCACAGGGAGACCTGAATCTATATCACAGGGAGACCTGTATCTATATCACCGGGAGACATGTATTTATATCACAGGGATACGTGTATCTATATTACAGGGAGATGTGTATCTGTATCACACGGAGACGTGTATCTATGTCACAGGGAGACGTGTATCTATGTCACAGGGAGACATGTATCTATATCACAGGGAGACGTGTATCTATATCACAGGAAGACGTATATCTATATCACAGGGAAACGTGTATCTATAAGACAGGGAGACATGTATCTATATCACAGGGAGTGTATCTATATCACATGGAGACATGTATCTATATCACAGGGAGACGTGTATCTATATCACAGGGAGACGTGTATCTACATCACAGGGAGACGAGTATCTATATCACAGTGAGACATGCATCTATATCACACAGAGTGTATCTATATCACACAGAGTGTATCTATATCACAGCAAGACATGTATCTGTATCACAGGGAGACGTGTATCTATATCACAGTGAGACGTGTATCTATATCACAGGGAGACGTGTATCTATATCACAGGGAGACGTGTGTCTATATCACAGGGAGGAGTGTATCCATATATCAAGGAGGCGTGTATCAATATCACAGGGAGATGTTTATCTATATCACGGGGAGACGTGTATCGATATCAGAGGGAGACGTGTATCTATATCACAGGGAGACGTGTATCTATATCACAGGGAGACGTGTATCTATATCACAGGGAGACGTGTATCTATATCACAGGGAGACGTGTATCTATATCACAGGGAGACATGTATCTATATCACAGGGAGACGTATATCTATATCACAGGGAGACGTGTATCTATATCACAGGGAGACCTGTATCTATATCACAGGGAGACATGTATCTATATCACAGGGAGACATGTATCGATATCACAGGGAGACATGTATCTATAACACAGGGAGTGTATCTATATCACAGGGAGGCGTATATCTATATCACAGAGAGTGTATCTATTTCACAGGGTGACATGTATCTATATCACAGGGAGGCGGGTATCTATATCACAGGGAGGCATGTAGCTATATCACAGAGAGACATGTATTTATATCACAGGGAGAGGTGTATCTATATCACAGGGAGACCTGTATCTATATCACAGGGAGGCATATATCTATATCACAGGAAGATATGTATCTACATCACAGAGAGTGTATCTATTTCACAGGGTGACATCTATCTCTCTCACAGGGAGATGTGTATCTATTTCACACGGAGACATGTATCTATATCACAGGGAGACATGTATCTATATCACAGGGAGACGTGTATCTATATCACACAGAGTGTATCTATACCACAGCAAGACATGTATCTGTATCACAGGGAGCTGCGAATCTATATCACAGGTAATGTATCTATATCACAGGGAGATGTTTTTCTCTCTCTCACAGGGAGATGTTTATCCATATCACAGGGAGACGTGAATCTGTATCACAGGGAGACATGTACCAATTTCACAGGGAGATGTGTCTCTATATCACAGTGAGACATTTATATATAACACATCGAGACGTTTATCTGTAACACAGGTATTGTATCTCGATCACAAGAAGACGTGTATCTATATCACAGGGAGACGTGTATCTATATCACAGGCAGGCGTGTAGCTGTATCACAGGGAGATGTGTATCTATATCAGAGGGAGATGTGTATCTATATCACAGAGAGATGTGAATCTATATCACAGGGAGATGTGTATCTATATCACAGGGAGACATGTATCTATATCACAGGGAGACGTGTATCTATATCACAGGGAGATGTGTATCTATATCACAGGGAGATGTGTATCTATATCACAGAGAGATGTGAATCGAGATCACAGAAAGAAGTGTATCTATATCACAGGGCGATGTGTCTCTATATTACAGGGAGACGTGTATCTATATCACAGGGAGACGTGTATCTATATCACAGGGAGACGTGTATCTATATCACAGGGAGATGAGTATCTATATCACAGGGAGACGTGTATCTATATCACAGAGAGATGTGTATCTATATCACAGGGAGACGTGTATCTATATCACAGGGGGATGTGTATCTATATCACAGGGAGACGTGTATCTATATCACAGGGAGACGTGTATCTATATCACAGGGCGATGTGTATCTATATCACAGGGAGACGTGTATCTATATCACAGGGAGACGTGTATCTATATCACAGGGAGATGTGTATCTATATCACAGGGAGAAGTGTATCTATATCACAGGGAGACATGTATCTGTATCACAGGGCGATGTGTCTCTATATTACAGGGAGACGTGTATCTATATCACAGAGAGATGTGTATCTATATCACAGGGAGACGTGTATCTATATCACAGGGAGACGTGTATCTATATCACAGAGAGATATGTATCTATATCACAGGGAGACGTGTATCTATATCACAGGGAGATGTGTATCAATATCACAGGGAGACGAGTATCTATATCACAGGGAGATATGTATTATATTACAGAGTAAGAAGTAACTATAACACAGAGACGTGTATCTATAATCACAGAGAGACATGTATCTATATCACAGGGAGATGTGTATCTATATCACAGGGAGACATGTATCGATATTACAGGGAGACATGTATCGATATTACAGGGAGACGGGTAGCTATATCACAGGGAGACATATATCTTTCTCACAGGGAGACGTGTGTCTATATCACAGGGAGACATGTATCTATATCACAGGGAGATGTGTATCTATATCACAGGGTGACGTGTATCTATATCACAGGGAGAAGTGTATCGATATTACAGGGAGACGTGTGTCGATAGCACAGGGAGATATGTATTATATTACAGAGTAAGAAGTAACTTTTACACAGGGAGACGTGTATCTATACCATAGGGAGATGTATATCGATATTACAGGGAGGCGGGTAGCTATATCACAGGGAGACATGCATCTATATTACAGAGTAAGAAGTAACTTTATCACAGGGAGATGTGTATCTATATCACAGGGAGACATGTATCTATATCACAGGGAGACGTGTATCTATATCACAGGGAGATGTGTATCTATATCACAGGGAGACGTGTATCTATATCACAGCGAGACGTGTATCTATATCACAGGGAGACGTGTATCTATATCACAGGGAGACATGTATCTATATCACAGGGAGACGTGTATCTATATCACAGGGAGAAGTGTATCTATATCACAGGGAGATGTGTATCTATATCACAGTGAGACATGTATCTATATCACAGGGAGATGTGTATCTATATCACAGGGAGACGTGTATCTATATCACAAGGAGATATGTATCAATATCACAGGGAGACGAGTATCTATATCACAGGGAGATATGTATTATATTACAGAGTAAGAAGTAACTATAACACAGAGACGTGTATCTATATCACAGAGAGACATGTATCTATATCACAGGGAGATGTGTATCTATATCACAGGGAGATGTTTATCTATATCACAGGGAGACATGTATCGATATTACAGGGAGACGGGTAGCTATATCACAGGGAGACATATATCTATATCACAGGGAGACGTGTGTCTATATCACAGGGAGACATATATCTATGTAACAGGGAGACATGTTTCTATACCACAAGGAGAGGAGTAGCTATATCACAGGGAGACGTGTATCTATATGACAGGGAGATGTGTATCGATATTACAGGGAGACAGGTAGCTATATCACAGGGAGACATGTATCTATATTACAGAGTAAGAAGTAACTATATCACAGGGAGACGTGTATCTATATCACAGGGAGACGTGTATCTATATCACAGGGAGACGTGTATCTATATCACAGGGAGACGTATATCTATATCACAGTGAGACGTGTATCTATATCACAGGGAGACATGTATCTATATCACAGGGAGTGTATCTTTATCACATGGAGACATGTATCTATATCACAGGGAGACATGTATCTATATTACAGAGTAAGAAGTAACTATATCACAGGGAGACGTGTATCTATATCACAGGGTGACGTGTATCTATATCACAGGGAGACGTATATCTATATCACAGTGAGACGTGTATCTATATCACAGGGAGACGTGTCGCTATATCACAGGGAGACGTGCAGCTATATCACAGGGAGAAGTGTATCTATATCACAGGGAGACGTGTATCTATATCACAGGGAGACGTATATCTATATCACAGTGAGACGTGTATCTATATCACAGGGAGACGTGCAGCTATATCACAGGGAGACGTGCAGCTATATCACAGGGAGACGTGCAGCTATATCACAGGGAGATCTGTATCTAAATCACAGGAAGGCGTTTAACTGTATCACAGGGAGACGTGTATCTATATCACAGGGAGACGTGTATCTATATCACAGGGAGACGTGTATCTATATCACAGGGAGACGTGTATCTATATCACTGGGAGACATATCTATATCACAGGGAGGCGTATATCTATATCACAGAGAGTGTATCTATTTCACAGGGTGACATGTATCTATTTGACATGGAGACATATAGATACACGTCTCCCTGTGATATAGATTCACGTCTCCCTGTGATATAGATACACGTCTCCCTGTGAAATAGATACATCACAGGGAGGCGGGTATCTATATCACAGGGAGGCATGTAGCTATATCACAGAGAGACATATATTTATATCACAGGGAGAGGTGTATCTATATCACAGGGAGACCTGTATCTATATCACAGGGAGGCATATATCTATATCACAGGAAGATATGTATCTACATCACAGAGAGTGTATCTATATCACAGGGAGACATGTATCTATATCACAGGGAGACGTGTATCTATATCACACAGAGTGTATCTATACCACAGCAAGACATGTATCTGTATCACAGGGAGCTGCGAATCTATATCACAGGTAATGTATCTATATCACAGGGAGAGCATCTATATCACAGGGTGTGTTTCTGTATCACAGGGAGATATTTATCTATATCAGATGGACAGTTTATTAATATCACAGGGAGACGTGTATCTATATCACAGGGAGACGTATATCTATATCACAGGGAAACGTGTATCTATAAGACAGGGAGACATGTATCTATATCACAGGGAGTGTATCTATATCACATGGAGACATGTATCTATATCACAGGGAGACGTGTATCTACATCACAGGGAGACGTGTATCTACATCACAGGGAGACATGCATCTATATCACACAGAGTGTATCTATATCACACAGAGTGTATCTATATCACACAGAGTGTATCTATATCACAGCAAGACATGTATCTGTATCACAGGGAGCCGCGTGTCTGTATCACAGGGAGTGTATCTATATCTCAGGGAGACCTGTATCTATATTGCCAGGAGACATGTATTTATATCACAGGGAGAGGTGTATCTATATCACAGAGAGAGGTGTATCTATATCACAGGGAGATGTGTATCTATATCACAGGAAGACATGTACCTATATCACAGGGAGAAGTTTATCTATATCACAGGGAGAAGTGTATCTATATCACAGGGAGACGTGTAGCTATATCACAGGGAGACGTGCAGCTATATCACAGGGAGACGTGTATCTATATCACAGGGAGACGTGTATCTATATCACAGGGAGACGTGTATCTATATCACAGGGAGACGTGTATCTATATCACAGGGAGACGTATATCTATATCACAGTGAGACGTGTATCTATATCACAGGGAGACGTGTAGCTATATCACAGGGAGACGTGCAGCTATATCACAGGGAGATGTGTATCTAAATCACAGGAAGGCGTTTAACTGTATCACAGGGAGACGTGTATCTATATCACAGGGAGACGTGTATCTATATCACAGGGAGACGTGTATCTATATCACAGGGAGACGTGTATCTATATTGCAGGAAGACATGTAGCTATTTCACAGGGAGACATGTATCTATATAACAGGGAGACGTGTATCTATATCACAGGGAGCCGTGTATCTATATCACAGGGAGACGTGTATCTATATCACAGGGAGATGTGTATCTATATCACAGGGAGATTTCTATCTATATCACAGGGAGACGTGTATCTATATCACAGGGAGATGTGTATCTATATCACAGGGAGACTTCTATCTCTATCACAGGGAGACGTGTATCTATATCACAGGGACACGTGTGTCTTTATCACAAGGGGACGTGTATCGATATCGGAGGGAGACGTGTATCTATATCTCGGAGACGTTTATCTAGATTACAGGAGACGTTTATCTATAACACAATGAGACATGTATCTATATCACAGGGAGACGTTTTTATATATCACGGGGAGACGTTTATCGATAACATATCGAGACGTGTTTCTATATCACAGGTATTGTATGTATATCACAGGGAGATGTTTTTCTCTCTCTCATAGGGAGATGTTTATCCATATCACAGGGAGACGTGAATCTGTATCACAGGGAGACATGTACCAATTTCACAGGGAGATGTGTCTCTATATCACAGTGAGACATTTATATATAACACATCGAGACGTTTATCTGTAACACAGGTATTGTATCTCGATCACAAGGAGAAGTGTATCTATATCACAGGGAGACGTGTATCTATATCACAGACAGGCGTGTAGCTGTATCACAGGGAGAGGTTTATCTATATCACAGCGAGAGGTTTATCTATATCACAGGGAGATGTGTATCTATATCACAGGGAGACGTTTATATATATCACAGGGAGACATGCATCTATATCACACAGAGTGTATCTATATCACACAGAGTGTATCTATATCACACAGAGTGTATCTATATCACAGCAAGACATGTATCTGTATCACAGGGAGCCGCGTGTCTGTATCACAGGGAGTGTATCTATATCTCAGGGAGACCTGTATCTATATTGCCAGGAGACATGTATTTATATCACAGGGAGAGGTGTATCTATATCACAGAGAGAGGTGTATCTATATCACAGGGAGATGTGTATCTATATCACAGGAAGACATGTACCTATATCACAGGGAGAAGTTTATCTATATCACAGGGAGAAGTGTATCTATATCACAGGGAGACGTGTAGCTATATCACAGGGAGACGTGCAGCTATATCACAGGGAGACGTGTATCTATATCACAGGGAGACGTGTATCTATATCACAGGGAGACGTGTATCTATATCACAGGGAGACGTGTATCTATATCACAGGGAGACGTATATCTATATCACAGTGAGACGTGTATCTATATCACAGGGAGACGTGTAGCTATATCACAGGGAGACGTGCAGCTATATCACAGGGAGACATGCAGCTATATCACAGGGAGATGTGTATCTAAATCACAGGAAGGCGTTTAACTGTATCACAGGGAGACGTGTATCTATATCACAGGGAGACGTGTATCTATATCACAGGGAGACGTGTATCTATATCACAGGGAGACGTGTATCTATATCACAGGGAGACGTGTATCTATATCACTGGGAGACATATCTATATCACAGTGAGACGTGTATCTATATCACAGGGAGACGTGTATCTATATTACAGGAAGACATGTAGCTATTTCACAGGGAGACATGTATCTATATAACAGGGAGACGTGTATCTATATCACAGGGAGCCGTGTATCTATATCACAGGGAGACGTGTATCTATATCACAGGGAGATGTGTATCTATATCACAGGGAGACTTCTATCTATATCACAGGGAGACGTGTATCTATATCACAGGGAGATGTGTATCTATATCACAGGGAGACTTCTATCTCTATCACAGGGAGACGTGTATCTATATCACAGGGAGACTTCTATCTCTATCACAGGGAGACGTGTATCTATATCACAGGGACACGTGTGTCTTTATCACAAGGGGACGTGTATCGATATCGGAGGGAGACGTGTATCTATATCTCGGAGACGTTTATCTAGATTACAGGAGACGTTTATCTATAACACAATGAGACATGTATCTATATCACAGGGAGACGTTTTTATATATCACGGGGAGACGTTTATCGATAACATATCGAGACGTGTTTCTATATCACAGGTATTGTATGTATATCACAGGGAGATGTTTTTCTCTCTCTCATAGGGAGATGTTTATCCATATCACAGGGAGACGTGAATCTGTATCACAGGGAGACATGTACCAATTTCACAGGGAGATGTGTCTCTATATCACAGTGAGACATTTATATATAACACATCGAGACGTTTATCTGTAACACAGGTATTGTATCTCGATCACAAGGAGAAGTGTATCTATATCACAGGGAGACGTGTATCTATATCAAAGGCAGGCGTGTAGCTGTATCACAGGGAGAGGTTTATCTATATCACAGCGAGAGGTTTATCTATATCACAGGGAGATGTGTATCTATATCACAGGGAGACGTGTATCTATATCACAGGGAGATGTGTATCTATATCACAGGGAGACGTGTATCTATATCACAGCGAGAGGTTTATCTATATCACAGGGAGATGTGTATCTATATCACAGGGAGACGTGTATCTATATCACAGGGAGATGTGTATCTATATCACAGGGAGATGTTTATCAATATCACAGGGAGATGTGTATCTATATCACAGGGAGAAGTGTATCTATATCACAGGGAGATGTGTATCTATATCACAGGGAGACGTGTATCTATATCACAGGGAGAGGTTTATCTATATCACAGGGAGATGTGTATCTATATCACAGGGAGACATGTATCGATATTACAGGGAGACATGTATCGATATTACAGGGAGACGGGTAGCTATATTACAGAGTGACGTGTAACTATAATCACAGGGCGACTTGTATCTATATCACAGCGAGATGTGCATCTATATAACAGGGAGACATGTTTCTATACCACAAGGAGAGGAGTAGCTATATCAAAGGGAGACATGTATCTATATCACAGGGAGATATGTATTATATTACAGAGTAAGAAGTAACTATAACACAGGGAGACGTGTATCTATATCACAGGGACACGTGTATCTATATCACAGGGAGACTTCTATCTCTATCACAGGGAGACGTGTATCTATATCACAGGGACACGTGTGTCTTTATCACAAGGGGACGTGTATCGATATCGGAGGGAGACGTGTATCTATATCTCGGAGACGTTTATCTAGATTACAGGAGACGTTTATCTATATTACAGGAGACGTTTATCTATAACACAATGAGACATGTATCTATATCACAGGGAGACGTTTTTATATATCACGGGGAGACGTTTATCGATAACATATCGAGACGTGTTTCTATATCACAGGTATTGTATGTATATCACAGGGAGATGTTTTTCTCTCTCTCATAGGGAGATGTTTATCCATATCACAGGGAGACGTGAATCTGTATCACAGGGAGACATGTACCAATTTCACAGGGAGATGTGTCTCTATATCACAGTGAGACATTTATATATAACACATCGAGACGTTTATCTGTAACACAGGTATTGTATCTCGATCACAAGGAGACATGTATCTATATCACAGGGAGACGTGTATCTATATCACAGGCAGGCGTGTATCTATATCACAGGGAGATGTGTATCTATATCACAGGGAGATGTTTATCTATATCACAGGGAGATGTGTATCTATATCACAGGGAGATGTGTATCTATATCACAGGGAGACGTGTATCTATATCACAGGGAGAGGTTTATCTATATCACAGGGAGATGTGTATCTATATCACAGGGAGACATGTATCGATATTACAGGGAGACATGTATCGATATTACAGGGAGACGGGTAGCTATATTACAGAGTGACGTGTAACTATAATCACAGGGCGACTTGTATCTATATCACAGCGAGATGTGCATCTATATAACAGGGAGACATGTTTCTATACCACAAGGAGAGGAGTAGCTATATCAAAGGGAGACATGTATCTATATCACAGGGAGATATGTATTATATTACAGAGTAAGAAGTAACTATAACACAGGGAGACGTGTATCTATATCACAGGGACACGTGTATCTATATCACAGGGAGACTTCTATCTCTATCACAGGGAGACGTGTATCTATATCACAGGGACACGTGTGTCTTTATCACAAGGGGACGTGTATCGATATCGGAGGGAGACGTGTATCTATATCTCGGAGACGTTTATCTAGATTACAGGAGACGTTTATCTATATTACAGGAGACGTTTATCTATAACACAATGAGACATGTATCTATATCACAGGGAGACGTTTTTATATATCACGGGGAGACGTTTATCGATAACATATCGAGACGTGTTTCTATATCACAGGTATTGTATGTATATCACAGGGAGATGTTTTTCTCTCTCTCATAGGGAGATGTTTATCCATATCACAGGGAGACGTGAATCTGTATCACAGGGAGACATGTACCAATTTCACAGGGAGATGTGTCTCTATATCACAGTGAGACATTTATATATAACACATCGAGACGTTTATCTGTAACACAGGTATTGTATCTCGATCACAAGGAGACATGTATCTATATCACAGGGAGACGTGTATCTATATCACAGGCAGGCGTGTATCTATATCACAGGGAGATGTGTATCTATATCACAGGGAGATGTTTATCTATATCACAGGGAGATGTGTATCTATATCACAGGGAGATGTGTATCTATATCACAGGGAGATGTTTATCTATATCACAGGGAGATGTGTATCTATATCACAGGGAGACGTTTATCTATATCACAGGGAGATGTTTATCTATATCACAGGGAGATGTTTATCTATATCACAGGGAGACGTGTATCTATATCATAGGGAGACGTGTATCTATATCACAGGGAGATGTTTATCTATATCACAGGGAGACGTGTATCTATATCACAGGGAGATGTGTATCTATATCACAGGGAGATGTGTAACTATATCACAGGGAGACGTGTATCTATATCACATGGAGATGTGTATCTATATCACAGGGAGATGTGTATCTATATCACAGGGAGACGTGTATCTATATCACAGGGAGATGTATATCTATATCACAGGGAGACGTGTATCTATATCACAGGGAGACGTGTATCTATATCACAGGGAGATGCGTATCTATATCACAGGGAGACGTGTATCTATATCACAGGGAGACGTGTATCTATATCACAGGGAGATGTGTATCTATATCACAGGGAGACGTGTATCTATATCACAGGGAGACATGTATCTATATCACAGGGAGACGTGTATCTATATCACAGGGAGACATGTATCTATATCACAGGGAGACATGTATCTATATCACAGGGAGACATGTATCTATATCACAGGGAGACGTGTATCTATATCACAGGGAGACGTATATCTACATCACAGGGAGATGTGTATCTATATCACAGGGAGACGTGTATCTATATCATAGGGAGACGTGTATCTATATCACAGGGAGATGTTTATCTATATCACAGGGAGACGTGTATCTATATCACAGGGAGATGTGTATCTATATCACAGGGAGATGTGTATCTATATCACAGGGAGACATGTATCTGTATCACAGGGAGATGTGTATCTATATCACAGGGAGAAGTGTATCTATATCACAGGGAGACGTGTATCTATATCACAGGGAGATGTGTATCTATATCACAGGGAGACATGTATCTGTATCACAGGGAGATGTGTATCTATATCACAGGGAGATGAGTATCTATATCACAGGGAGACGTGTATCTATATCACATGGAGACATGTATCTATATCACAGGGAGATGTTGATCTATATCACAGGGAGACGTGTATCTATATCACAGGGAGATATGTATTATATTACAGAGTAAGAAGTAACTATAACACAGGGAGACGTGTATCTATATAACAGGGAGATGTGTATCGATATTACAGGGAGGCAGGTAGCTATATCACAGGGAGACATGTATCTATATTACAGAGTAAGAAGTAACTATATCACAGGGAGACATGTATCTATATCACAGGGAGACGTGTATCTATATCACAGGGAGATGTGTATCTATATCACAGGGAGACATGTATCTGTATCACAGGGAGATGTGTATCTATATCACAGGGAGATGAGTATCTATATCACAGGGAGACGTGTATCTATATCACATGGAGACATGTATCTATATCACAGGGAGATGTTTATCTATATCACAGGGAGACGTGTATCTATATCACAGGGAGATGTGTATCTATATCACAGGGAGACATGTATCTGTATCACAGGGAGATGTGTATCTATATCACAGGGAGAAGTGTATCTATATCACAGGGAGACGTGTATCTATATCACAGGGAGACGTGTATCTATATCACAGGGAGATGTGTATCTATATCACAGGGAGATGTGTATCTATATCACATGGAGACGTGTATCTATATCACAGGGAGGCAGGTAGCTATATCACAGGGAGACATGTATCTATATTACAGAGTAAGAAGTAACTATATCACAGGGAGACATGTATCTATATCACAGGGAGACGTGTGTCTATAGCACAGGGAGATATGTATTATATTACAGAGTAAGAAGTAACTTTTACACAGGGAGACGTGTATCTACAGCATAGGGAGATGTATATCGATATTACAGGGAGGCGGGTAGCTATATCACAGGGAGACATGCATCTATATTACAGAGTAAGAAGTAACTATATCACAGGGAGATGTGTATCTATATCACAGGGAGACGTGTATCTATATCACTGGGAGACGTGTATCTAAATCACAGGAAGGCTTTTAACTGTATCACAGGGAGACATGTATCTCTATCACAGGGGGACGTTTATCTATATTACAGGGAGACGTGTATCTATATCACAGTGAGACATGTATCTATATCACAGGGAGACGTGTATCTATATCACAGGGAGATGTGTATCTATATCACGGGGAGACGTGTATCGATATCACAAGGAGATATGTATCAATATCACAGGGAGACGAATATCTATATCACAGGGAGATGTATATCTATATCACAGGGAGACGTGTATCTATATCACAGGGAGACGTGTATCTATATCACAGGGAGATGTGTATCTATATCACAGGGAGACGTGTATCTATATCACAGGGAGACATGTATCTATATCACAGGGAGACGTGTATCTATATCACAGGGAGACATGTATCTATATCACAGGGAGACATGTATCTATATCACAGGGAGACGTGTATCTATATCACAGGGAGACGTATATCTACATCACAGGGAGATGTGTATCTATATCACAGGGAGACGTGTATCTATATCATAGGGAGACGTGTATCTATATCACAGGGAGATGTTTATCTATATCACAGGGAGACGTGTATCTATATCACAGGGAGATGTGTATCTATATCACAGGGAGACATGTATCTGTATCACAGGGAGATGTGTATCTATATCACAGGGAGAAGTGTATCTATATCACAGGGAGACGTGTATCTATATCACAGGGAGACGTGTATCTATATCACAGGGAGATGTGTATCTATATCACAGGGAGATGTGTATCTATATCACATGGAGACGTGTATCTATATCACAGGGAGATGTGTATCTATATCACAGGGAGACATGTATCTGTATCACAGGGAGATGTGCATCTATATCACAGGGAGATGAGTATCTATATCACAGGGAGACGTGTATCTATATCACATGGAGACATGTATCTATATCACAGGGAGATGTTGATCTATATCACAGGGAGACGTGTATCTATATCACAGGGAGATATGTATTATATTACAGAGTAAGAAGTAACTATAACACAGGGAGACGTGTATCTATATAACAGGGAGATGTGTATCGATATTACAGGGAGGCAGGTAGCTATATCACAGGGAGACATGTATCTATATTACAGAGTAAGAAGTAACTATATCACAGGGAGACATGTATCTATATCACAGGGAGACGTGTGTCTATAGCACAGGGAGATATGTATTATATTACAGAGTAAGAAGTAACTTTTACACAGGGAGACGTGTATCTACAGCATAGGGAGATGTATATCGATATTACAGGGAGGCGGGTAGCTATATCACAGGGAGACATGCATCTATATTACAGAGTAAGAAGTAACTATATCACAGGGAGATGTGTATCTATATCACAGGGAGACGTGTATCTATATCACTGGGAGACGTGTATCTAAATCACAGGAAGGCTTTTAACTGTATCACAGGGAGACATGTATCTCTATCACAGGGGGACGTTTATCTATATTACAGGGAGACGTGTATCTATATCACAGTGAGACATGTATCTATATCACAGGGAGACGTGTATCTATATCACAGGGAGATGTGTATCTATATCACGGGGAGACGTGTATCGATATCACAAGGAGATATGTATCAATATCACAGGGAGACGAATATCTATATCACAGGGAGATATGTATTATATTACAGAGTAAGAAGTAACTATAACACAGAGACGTGTATCTATATCACAGAGAGACATGTATCGATATTACAGGGAGACATGTATCGATATTACAGGGAGACGGGTAGCTATATCACAGGGAGACATATATCTTTCTCACAGGGAGACGTGTGTCTATATCACAGGGAGACATGTATCTATATCACAGGGAGATGTGTATCTATATCACAGGGTGACGTGTATCTATATCACAGGGAGACGTGTATCTATATCACAGGGAGATATGTATTATATTACAGAGTAAGAAGTAACTATATCACAGGGAGACGTGTATCTATATCACAGGGAGACGTGTATCTATATCACAGGGAGACTTCTATCTCTATCACAGGGAGACGTGTATCTATATCACAGGGAGACATGTATCTATATCACAGGGAGACGTGTATCTATATCACAGGGAGACTTCTATCTCTATCACAGGGAGACGTGTATCTATATCACAGGGACACGTGTATCTATATCACAGGGAGACGTGCAGCTATATCACAGGGAGACGGGTAGCTATATCACAGGGAGACATATATCTTTTTCACAGGGAGACGTGTGTCTATATCACAGGGAGACATGTATCTATATCACAGGGAGATGTGTATCTATATCACAGGGTGACGTGTATCTATATCACAGGGAGACGTGTATCTATATCACAGGGAGATATGTATTATATTACAGAGTAAGAAGTAACTATAACACAGGGAGACGTGTATCGATATTACAGGGAGACAGGTAGCTATATCACAGGGCGACATGTATCTATATTACAGAGTAAGAAGTAACTATATCACAGGGAGACGTGTATCTATATCACAGGGAGACGTGTATCTATATCACAGGGAGACATGTATCTATATCACAGGGAGACGTGTATCTATATCACAGGGAGATGTGTATCTATATCACAGGGAGACGTGTATCTATATCACAGGGAGACGTGTATCTATATCACAGGGAGACGTGTATCTATATCACAGGGAGACTTCTATCTCTATCACAGGGAGACGTGTATCTATATCACAGGGAGACATGTATCTATATCACAGGGAGATGTGTATCTATATCACAGGGAGATGTTTATCTATATCACAGGGAGACATGTATCGATATTACAGGGAGACGGGTAGCTATATCACAGGGAGACATATATCTATATCACAGGGAGACGTGTGTCTATATCACAGGGAGACATATATCTATGTAACAGGGAGACATGTTTCTATACCACAAGGAGAGGAGTAGCTATATCACAGGGAGACATGTATCTATATCACAGGGAGATATGTATTATATTACAGAGTAAGAAGTAACTATAACACAGGGAGACGTGTATCTATATGACAGGGAGATGTTTATCTATATCACAGGGAGATGTGTATCTATATCACGGGGAGACGTGTATCTATATCACAAGGAGATATGTATCAATATCACAGGGAGACGAGTATCTATATCACAGGGAGATATGTATTATATTACAGAGTAAGAAGTAACTATAACACAGAGACGTGTATCTATATCACAGAGAGACATGTATCTATATCACAGGGAGATGTGTATCTATATCACAGGGAGATGTTTATCTATATCACAGGGAGACATGTATCGATATTACAGGGAGACGGGTAGCTATATCACAGGGAGACATATATCTATATCACAGGGAGACGTGTGTCTATATCACAGGGAGACATATATCTATGTAACAGGGAGACATGTTTCTATACCACAAGGAGAGGAGTAGCTATATCACAGGGAGACATGTATCTATATCACAGGGAGATATGTATTATATTACAGAGTAAGAAGTAACTATAACACAGGGAGACGTGTATCTATATGACAGGGAGATGTGTATCGATATTACAGGGAGACAGGTAGCTATATCACAGGGAGACATGTATCTATATTACAGAGTAAGAAGTAACTATATCACAGGGAGACGTGTATCTATATCACAGGGAGACGTGTATCTATATCACAGGGAGACGTGTATCTATATCACAGGGAGACGTATATCTATATCACAGTGAGACGTGTATCTATATCACAGGGAGACATGTATCTATATCACAGGGAGTGTATCTTTATCACATGGAGACATGTATCTATATCACAGGGAGATATGTATCTATATTACAGAGTAAGAAGTAACTATATCACAGGGAGACGTGTATCTATATCACAGGGAGACGTGTATCTATATCACAGGGAGACGTATATCTATATCACAGTGAGACGTGTATCTATATCACAGGGAGACGTGTAGCTATATCACAGGGAGACGTGCAGCTATATCACAGGGAGAAGTGTATCTATATCACAGGGAGACGTGTATCTATATCACAGGGAGACGTATATCTATATCACAGTGAGACGTGCAGCTATATCACAGGGAGACGTGCAGCTATATCACAGGGAGACGTGCAGCTATATCACAGGGAGATCTGTATCTAAATCACAGGAAGGCGTTTAACTGTATCACAGGGAGACGTGTATCTATAATCACAGGGAGACGTGTATCTATATCACAGGGAGACGTGTATCTATATCACAGGGAGACGTGTATCTATATCACTGGGAGACATATCTATATCACAGGGAGGCGTATATCTATATCACAGAGAGTGTATCTATTTCACAGGGTGACATGTATCTATTTGACATGGAGACATATAGATACACGTCTCCCTGTGATATAGATTCACGTCTCCCTGTGATATAGATACACGTCTCCCTGTGAAATAGATACATCACAGGGAGGCGGGTATCTATATCACAGGGAGGCATGTAGCTATATCACAGAGAGACATGTATTTATATCACAGGGAGAGGTGTATCTATATCACAGGGAGACCTGTATCTATATCACAGGGAGGCATATATCTATATCACAGGAAGATATGTATCTACATCACAGAGAGTGTATCTATATCACAGGGAGACATGTATCTATATCACAGGGAGACGTGTATCTATATCACACAGAGTGTATCTATACCACAGCAAGACATGTATCTGTATCACAGGGAGCTGCGAATCTATATCACAGGTAATGTATCTATATCACAGGGAGAGCATCTATATCACAGGGTGTGTTTCTGTATCACAGGGAGATATTTATCTATATCAGATGGACAGTTTATTAATATCACAGGGAGACGTGTATCTATATCACAGGGAGACGTATATCTATATCACAGGGAAACGTGTATCTATAAGACAGGGAGACATGTATCTATATCACAGGGAGTGTATCTATATCACATGGAGACATGTATCTATATCACAGGGAGACGTGTATCTATATCACAGGGAGACGTGTATCTACATCACAGGGAGACGTGTATCTACATCACAGGGAGACATGCATCTATATCACACAGAGTGTATCTATATCACACAGAGTGTATCTATATCACAGCAAGACATGTATCTGTATCACAGGGAGCCGCGTGTCTGTATCACAGGGAGTGTATCTATATCACAGGGAGGCATGTAGCTATATCACAGGGAGAGGTGTATCTATATCACAGAGAGAGGTGTATCTATATCACAGGGAGATGTGTATCTATATCACAGGAAGACATGTACCTATATCACAGGGAGAAGTTTATCTATATCACAGGGAGAAGTGTATCTATATCACAGGGAGACGTGTAGCTATATCACAGGGAGACGTGCAGCTATATCACAGGGAGACGTGTATCTATATCACAGGGAGACGTGTATCTATATCACAGGGAGACGTGTATCTATATCACAGGGAGACGTGTATCTATATCACAGGGAGACGTATATCTATATCACAGTGAGACGTGTATCTATATCACAGGGAGACGTGTAGCTATATCACAGGGAGACGTGCAGCTATATCACAGGGAGATGTGCAGCTATATCACAGGGAGATGTGTATCTAAATCACAGGAAGGCGTTTAACTGTATCACAGGGAGACGTGTATCTATATCACAGGGAGACGTGTATCTATATCACAGGGAGACGTGTATCTATATCACAGGGAGCCGTGTATCTATATCACAGGGAGACGTGTATCTATATCACAGGGAGATGTGTATCTATATCACAGGGAGACTTCTATCTATATCACAGGGAGACGTGTATCTATATCACAGGGAGATGTGTATCTATATCACAGGGAGACTTCTATCTCTATCACAGGGAGACGTGTATCTATATCACAGGGAGACTTCTATCTCTATCACAGGGAGACGTGTATCTATATCACAGGGACACGTGTGTCTTTATCACAAGGGGACGTGTATCGATATCGGAGGGAGACGTGTATCTATATCTCGGAGACGTTTATCTAGATTACAGGAGACGTTTATCTATAACACAATGAGACATGTATCTATATCACAGGGAGACGTTTTTATATATCACGGGGAGACGTTTATCGATAACATATCGAGACGTGTTTCTATATCACAGGTATTGTATGTATATCACAGGGAGATGTTTTTCTCTCTCTCATAGGGAGATGTTTATCCATATCACAGGGAGACGTGAATCTGTATCACAGGGAGACATGTACCAATTTCACAGGGAGATGTGTCTCTATATCACAGTGAGACATTTATATATAACACATCGAGACGTTTATCTGTAACACAGGTATTGTATCTCGATCACAAGGAGACGTGTATCTATATCACAGGGAGACGTGTATCTATATCACAGGCAGGCGTGTAGCTGTATCACAGGGAGAGGTTTATCTATATCACAGCGAGAGGTTTATCTATATCACAGGGAGATGTGTATCTATATCACAGGGAGACGTGTATCTATATCACATTGAGATGTGTATCTATATCACAGGGAGATGTGTATCTATATCACAGGGAGATGTTTATCTATATCACAGGGAGATGTGTATCTATATTACAGGGAGACGTGTATCTATATCACAGGGAGATGTGTATCTATATCACAGGGAGATGTGTATCAATATCACAGGGAGATGTGTATCTATATCACAGGGAGAAGTGTATCTATATCACAGGGAGATGTGTATCTATATCACAGGGAGACGTGTATCTATATCACAGGGAGACATGTATCGATATTACAGGGAGACGGGTAGCTATATCACAGGGAGACATGTATCTATATCACAGGGAGACATGTATCTATATCACAGGGAGACATGTATCTATATCACAGGGAGATGTTGATTTATATCACAGGGAGACGTGTATCTATATCACAGGGAGACATGTATCTATATCACAGGGAGACGTGTATCTATATCACAGGGAGACGTGTATCTATATCACAGGGAGACGTGTATCAACATCACAGGGAGACGTGTGTCTATATCACAGGGAGACGT
This sequence comes from Pristiophorus japonicus, assembly GCF_044704955.1. Classification (NCBI taxonomy): domain Eukaryota; kingdom Metazoa; phylum Chordata; class Chondrichthyes; family Pristiophoridae; genus Pristiophorus; species Pristiophorus japonicus. The sequence goes on along the minus strand of NC_091984.1, from coordinate 157,506,321 downwards.
GTATCTATATCACAGGGAGACGTGTATCTATATCACAGGGAGACGTGTATCTATCTCACAGGGAGATGTGTATCTATATCACATGGAGACATGTATCGATATCACAGGGGGACGTGTATCTATATCACAGGGAGATGAGTATCTATATCACAGGGAGACGTGTATCTATATCACATGGAGACATGTATCTATATCACAGGGAGATGTTGATCTATATCACAGGGAGACGTGTATCTATATCACAGGGAGATATGTATTATATTACAGGGAGGCAGGTAGCTATATCACAGGGAGACATGTATCTATATTACAGAGTAAGAAGTAACTATATCACAGGGAGACATGTATCTATATCACAGGGAGACGTGTGTCTATAGCACAGGGAGATATGTATTATATTACAGAGTAAGAAGTAACTTTTACACAGGGAGACGTGTATCTACAGCATAGGGAGATGTATATCGATATTACAGGGAGGCGGGTAGCTATATCACAGGGAGACATGCATCTATATTACAGAGTAAGAAGTAACTATATCACAGGGAGATGTGTATCTATATCACAGGGAGACGTGTATCTATATCACTGGGAGACGTGTATCTAAATCACAGGAAGGCTTTTAACTGTATCACAGGGAGACATGTATCTCTATCACAGGGGGACGTTTATCTATATTACAGGGAGACGTGTATCTATATCACAGTGAGACATGTATCTATATCGCAGGGAGATGTGTATCTATATCACAGGGAGATGTGTATCTATATCACGGGGAGACGTGTATCGATATCACAAGGAGATATGATCAATATCACAGGGAGACGAGTATCTATATCACAGGGAGATATGTATTATATTACAGAGTAAGAAGTAACTATAACACAGAGACGTGTATCTATATCACAGAGAGACATGTATCGATATTACAGGGAGACATGTATCGATATTACAGGGAGACGGGTAGCTATATCACAGGGAGACATATATCTTTCTCACAGGGAGACGTGTGTCTATATCACAGGGAGACATGTATCTATATCACAGGGAGATGTGTATCTATATCACAGGGTGACGTGTATCTATATCACAGGGAGACGTGTATCTATATCACAGGGAGATATGTATTATATTACAGAGTAAGAAGTAACTATAACACAGGGAGACGTGTATCTATATGACAGGGAGATGTGTATCGATATTACAGGGAGACAGGTAGCTATATCACAGGGAGACATGTATCTATATTACAGAGTAAGAAGTAACTATATCACAGGGAGACGTGTATCTATATCACAGGGAGACATGTATCTATATCACAGGGAGACGTATATCTATATCACAGTGAGACGTGTATCTATATCACAGGGAGACGTGTATCTATATCACAGGGAGACGTGTATCTATATCACAGGGAGACGTGTATCTATATCACAGGGAGACTTCTATCTCTATCACAGGGAGACGTGTATCTATATCACAGGGAGACATGTATCTATATCACAGGGAGACGTGTATCTATATCACAGGGAGACTTCTATCTCTATCACAGGGAGACGTGTATCTATATCACAGGGAGACGTGCAGCTATATCACAGGGAGACGGGTAGCTATATCACAGGGAGACATATATCTTTTTCACAGGGAGACGTGTGTCTATATCACAGGGAGACATGTATCTATATCACAGGGAGATGTGTATCTATATCACAGGGTGACGTGTATCTATATCACAGGGAGACGTGTATCTATATCACAGGGAGATGTATATCTATATCACAGTGAGACGTGTATCTATATCACAGGGAGATGTGTATCTAAATCACAGTAAGGCGTTTAACTGTATCACAGGGAGACGTGTATCTATATCACAGGGAGACGTGTATCTATATCACAGGGAGACGTGTATCTATATCACAGGGAGACGTGTATCTATATCACTTGGAGACATATCTATATCACAGTGAGACGTGTATCTATATCACAGGGAGACGTGTATCTATATTACAGGGAGGCAGGTAGCTATATCACAGGGAGACATGTATCTATATTACAGAGTAAGAAGTAACTATATCACAGGGAGACATGTATCTATATCACAGGGAGACGTGTGTCTATAGCACAGGGAGATATGTATTATATTACAGAGTACGAAGTAACTTTTACACAGGGAGACGTGTATCTACAGCATAGGGAGATGTATATCGATATTACAGGGAGGCGGGTAGCTATATCACAGGGAGACATGCATCTATATTACAGAGTAAGAAGTAACTATATCACAGGGAGATGTGTATCTATATCACAGGGAGACGTGTATCTATATCACTGGGAGACGTGTATCTAAATCACAGGAAGGCTTTTAACTGTATCACAGGGAGACATGTATCTCTATCACAGGGGGACGTTTATCTATATTACAGGGAGACGTGTATCTATATCACAGTGAGACATGTATCTATATCACAGGGAGACGTGTATCTATATCACAGGGAGATGTGTATCTATATCACGGGGAGACGTGTATCGATATCACAAGGAGATATGTATCAATATCACAGGGAGACGAGTATCTATATCACAGGGAGATATGTATCTTTCTCACAGGGAGACGTGTGTCTATATCACAGGGAGACATGTATCTATATCACAGGGAGATGTGTATCTATATAACAGGGTGACGTGTATCTATATCACAGGGAGACGTGTATCTATATCACAGGGAGATATGTATTATATTACAGAGTAAGAAGTAACTATAACACAGGGAGACGTGTATCTATATGACAGGGAGATGTGTATCGATATTACAGGGAGACAGGTAGCTATATCACAGGGAGACATGTATCTATATTACAGAGTAAGAAGTAACTATATCACAGGGAGACGTGTATCTATATGACAGGGAGACGTGTATCTGTATCACAGGGACACGTGTATCTATATCACAGGGAGACGTGCAGCTATATCACAGGGAGACGGGTAGCTATATCACAGGGAGACATATATCTTTTTCACAGGGAGACGTGTGTCTATATCACAGGGAGACATGTATCTATATCACAGGGAGATGTGTATCTATATCACAGGGTGACGTGTATCTATATCACAGGGAGACGTGTATCTATATCACAGGGAGATATGTATTATATTACAGAGTAAGAAGTAACTATAACACAGGGAGATGTGTATCTATATGACAGGGAGATGTGTATCGATATTACAGGGAGACAGGTAGCTATATCACAGGGCGACATGTATCTATATTACAGAGTAAGAAGTAACTATATCACAGGGAGACGTGTATCTATATCACAGGGAGACGTGTATCTATATCACAGGGAGACGTATATCTATATCACAGGGAGACGTGTAGCTATATCACAGGGAGACGTGCAGCTATATCACAGGGAGACGTGTATCTATATCACAGGGAGACGTGTATCTATATCACAGGGAGACGTATATCTATATCACAGTGAGACGTGTATCTATATCACAGGGAGACGTGCAGCTATATCACAGGGAGACGTGCAGCTATATCACTGGGAGACATATCTATATCACAGTGAGACGTGTATCTATATCACAGGGAGACGTGTATCTATATTACAGGAAGACATGTAGCTATTTCACAGGGAGACGTGTATCTATATCACAGGGAGCCGTGTATCTATATCACAGGGAGACGTGTATCTATATCACAGGGAGATGTGTATCTATATCACAGGGAGCATTCTATCTATATCACAGGGAGACGTGTATCTATATCACAGGGAGACGTGTATCTATATCACAGGGAGACGTGTATCTATATCACAGGGAGACTTCTATCTCTATCACAGGGAGACGTGTATCTATATCACAGGGACACGTGTATCTATATCACAGGGAGACTTCTATCTCTATCACAGGGAGACGTGTATCTATATCACAGGGACACGTGTGTCTTTATCACAAGGGGACGTGTATCGATATCGGAGGGAGACGTGTATCTATATCTCGGAGACGTTTATCTAGATTACAGGAGACGTTTATCTATAATACAGCTGACGTTTATCTATAACACAATGGGACATGTATCTATATCACAGGGAGACGTTTTTATATATCACGGGGAGACGTTTATCGATAACATATCGAGACGTGTTTCTATATCACAGGTATTGTATGTATATCACAGGGAGATGTTTTTCTCTCTCTCATAGGGAGATGTTTATCCATATCACAGGGAGACGTGAATCTGTATCACAGGGAGACATGTACCAATTTCACAGGGAGATGTGTCTCTATATCACAGTGAGACATTTATATATAACACATCGAGACGTTTATCTGTAACACAGGTATTGTATCTCGATCACAAGGAGACATGTATCTATATCACAGGGAGACGTGTATCTATATCACAGGCAGGCGTGTAACTGTATCACAGGGAGAGGTTTATCTATATCACAGCGAGAGGTTTATCTATATCACAGGGAGACGTGTATCTATATCACAGGGAGACATATATCTATATCACAGGGAGATGTGTATCTATATCACAGGGAGACGTGTATCTATATCACAGGGAGACGTGTATCTATATCACAGGGAGACATGTCTCGATATTACAGGGAGACATGTATCGATATTACAGGGAGACGGGTAGCTATATCACAGGGAGACATATATCTATATCACAGTGAGACGTGTATCTATATCACAGGGAGACGTGTATCTATATCACAGGGAGACGAGTATCTATATCACAGGGAGACGTGTATTTATATCACAGGGAGATGTGTATCTATATCACAGGGAGACATATATCTATATCACAGGGAGACGTGTATCGATATCACAGGGACACATATACCTATATTAAAGAGTGTTGTGTATCTATATCACAGGGAGATGTGTATCTATATCACAGGGAGACGTGTATCTATATCACAGGGAGACGTGTATCTATATCACAGGGAGATGAGTATCTATATCACAGGGAGATGTGTATCTATATCACAGGGAGATGAGTATCTATATCACAGGGAGACGTGTATCTATATCACAGGGAGAAATATATCTATATCACAGGGAGACGTGTATCTATATCACAGGGAGACATGTATCTATATCACAGGGAGACGTGTATCTATATCACAGGGAGATGTGTATCTATATCACAGGGAGATGTGTATCTATATCACAGGGAGACATGTATCTATATCACAGGGAGACGTGTATCTATATCACAGTGAGATATGTATCTATATCACATGTCGATGTATAACTGTATCACAGGGAGACGTATATATTTCTCACAGGGAGACGTGCATCTTTCTCACAGTGAGACGTGCATCTTTCTCACAGGGAGACGTGTATCGAAATTAAAGGAAGAAATGTATCTATTTCACAGAGTTGTTTAGCTATATCATTGGGAGATGTTTATCGATATTACAGAGTGACGTGTATCGAAATCACAGGTAGAGCTGTATCTATATCACAGGGAGACGTGTATCTATATCACAGGGAGACGTGTATCTGTATCACAGGGAGGAGTGTATCCATATATCAAGGAGGCGTGTATCTATATCACAGGAAGGCGCGTATCTATATCACAGGGAGATGTTTATCTATATCACAGGGAGACGTGTATCTATATCACAGGGAGACGTGTATCTATATCACAGGGAGATGTTTATCTATATCACAGGGGGACGTGCATCTATATCACAGGGGGACGTGTATCTATATCACAGGGAGACATATATCTATATCACAGGGAGATGTGCATCTATATCACAGGGAGACGTGTATCTATATCACAGGGAGATGTGTATCTATATCACAGGGACACATATACCTATATTAAAGAGTGTTGTGTAGCTATATCATGGGGAGACGTATATCTATATCACAGGGAGACGAGTATCTATATCACAGGGAGACGTGTATCTATATCACAGGGACACATATACCTATATTAAAGAGTGTTGTGTAGCTATATCATGGGGAGACGTGTATCTATATCACAGGGAGACGTGTATCTATATCACAGGGAGATGTGTATCTATATCACAGGGAGACGTGTATCTATATCACAGGGAGACGTGTATCTATATCACAGGGAGACGTGTATCTATATCACAGGGAGACGTGTATCTATATCACAGGGAGACGTGTATCTAAATCACAGGAAGGCTTTTAACTGTATCACAGGGAGACGTGTATCTATATCACAGGGAGACGTGTATCTATATCACAGGGAGACGTGTATCTATATCACAGGGAGATGTGTATCTATATCACAGGGAGACGTGTATCTATATCACAGGGAGACGTGTATCTATATCACAGTGAGACGTGTATTATATTACAGAGTAAGAAGTAACTATAACACAGACGTGTATCTATATCACAGAGAGACATGTATCTATATCACAGGGAGACGTGTATCTATATCACAGGGAGACATATATTGATATTACAGGGAGACGGGTAGCTATATCACAGGGAGACATATATCTATATCACAGGGAGACTTGTATCTATATCACAGGGAGACGTGTATCTATATCACAGGGAGACATATATCTATATCACAGGGAGATGTGTATCTATATCACAGGGAGACGTGTATCTATATCACAGGGAGACGTGTATCTATATCACAGGGAGACATGTCTCGATATTACAGGGAGACATGTATCGATATTACAGGGAGACGGGTAGCTATATCACAGGGAGACATATATCTATATCACAGTGAGACGTGTATCTATATCACAGGGAGACGTGTATCTATATCACAGGGAGACGTGTATCTATATCACAGGGAGATGAGTATCTATATCACAGGGAGATGAGTATCTATATCACAGGGAGATGTGTATCTATATCGCAGGGAGATGTATATCTATATCACAGGGAGATGTGTATCTATATCACAGGGAGACGTGTATCTATATCACAGGGAGACGTGTATCTATATCAAAGGGAGATGTGTATCTATATCACAGGGAGACGTGTATCTATATCACAGGGAGATGAGTATCTATATCACAGGGAGACGAGTATCTATATCACAGGGAGACGTGTATTTATATCACAGGGAGATGTGTATCTATATCACAGGGAGACATATATCTATATCACAGGGAGACGTGTATCGATATCACAGGGACACATATACCTATATTAAAGAGTGTTGTGTATCTATATCACAGGGAGATGTGTATCTATATCACAGGGAGACGTGTATCTATATCACAGGGAGACGTGTATCTATATCACAGGGAGATGAGTATCTATATCACAGGGAGATGTGTATCTATATCACAGGGAGATGAGTATCTATATCACAGGGAGACGTGTATCTATATCACAGGGAGAAATATATCTATATCACAGGGAGACGTGTATCTATATCACAGGGAGACATGTATCTATATCACAGGGAGACGTGTATCTATATCACAGGGAGATGTGTATCTATATCACAGGGAGATGTGTATCTATATCACAGGGAGACATGTATCTATATCACAGGGAGACGTGTATCTATATCACAGTGAGATATGTATCTATATCACAGGGAGATGTGTATCTATATCACAGGGAGACATGTATCTATATCACATGGTGACGTGTATCTATATCACAGGGAGACATATATCTATATCACAGGGAGACGTGTATCTATAATACATCAAGACATTTATCTATAACACAGGTAATGTACCTCTATCACAGGGAGACGTGTATCTATATCACAGGGCGACGTGTATCTATATTACAGGGAGAAGTGTATCTATATCACAGGGAGACATCTATCTCTATGACAGGGAGAAGTGTATCTATATCACAGGGAGACGTGTATCTATATCACAGGGAGACGTGTATCTATATCACAGGGAGACGTGTATCTATATCACAGGGAGACATGTGTCTATATCACAGGGAGACTTCTATCTCTATCACAGGGAGACGTGTGTCTTTATCACAAGGGGACGTGTATCGATATCGGAGGGAGACATGTATCTATATCTCGGAGACGTTTATCTATGTCACAGGGAGATGTGTATCTATATCACAGGGACATGTGTATCTATATTACAGGGAGACGTGTATCTATATCACAGGGAGCGTTTTATCAAACCACAGTGAGACGTGTATCTATAACACAGGGAGACATGTATCTATAACACAGGGAGACGTGTATGTATATCACAGGGAGATGTTTTTCTCTCTCTCACAGGGAGATGTTTATCCATATCACAGGGAGATGTGTATCTATATCACAGGGAGATGTGTATCTATATCACAGGGAGATGTGTATCTATATCACAGGGAGATGTGTATCTATATCACAGGGAGACGTGTATCTATATCACAGGGAGATGTGTATCTATATCACAGCGAGAGGTTTATCTATATCACAGGGAGATGTGTATCTATGTCACAGGGAGACGTGTATCTATATCACAGGGAGACTTCTATCTCTATCACAGGGAGACGTGTATCTATATCACAGGGACACGTGTGTCTTTATCACAAGGGGACGTGTATCGATATCGGAGGGAGATGTGTATCTATATCTGGGAGACGTGTATCTATATCTCGGAGACGTTTATCTATATTACAGGAGACGTTTATCGATATTACAGGAGACGTTTATCTATAACACAATGAGACATGTATCGATATCACAGGGAGACGTTTTTATATATCACAGGGAGACGTTTTTATGTATCACGGGGAGACGTTTATCGATAACATATCGAGACATGTTTCTATATCACAGGTATTGTATGTATATCACAGGGAGATGTTTTTCTCTCTCTCATAGGGAGATGTTTATCCATATCACAGGGAGACGTGAATCTGTATCACAGGGAGACATGTACCAATTTCACAGGGAGATGTGTCTCTATATCACAGTGAGACATTTATATATAACACATCGAGACGTTTATCTGTAACACAGGTATTGTATCTCGATCACAAGGAAACGTGTATCTATATCACAGGGAGACGTGTATCTATATCACAGGCAGGCGTGTAGCTGTATCACAGGGAGAGGTTTATCTATATCACAGCGAGAGGTTTATCTATATCACAGGGAGATGTGTATCTATATCACAGCGAGAGGTTTATCTATATCACAGGGAGATGTGTATCTATATCACAGGGAGACGTGTATCTATATCACAGGGAGACGTGTATCTATATCACAGGGAGACGTGTATCTATATCACAGGGAGACTTCTATCTCTATCACAGGGAGACGTGTATCTATATCACAGGGAGACATGTATCTATATCACAGGGAGATGTGTATCTATATCACAGGGAGATGTTTATCTATATCACAGGGAGACATGTATCGATATTACAGGGAGACGGGTAGCTATATCACAGGGAGACATATATCTATATCACAGGGAGACGTGTGTCTATATCACAGGGAGACATATATCTATGTAACAGGGAGACATGTTTCTATACCACAAGGAGAGGAGTAGCTATATCACAGGGAGACATGTATCTATATCACAGGGAGATATGTATTATATTACAGAGTAAGAAGTAACTATAACACAGGGAGACGTGTATCTATATGACAGGGAGATGTTTATCTATATCACAGGGAGATGTGTATCTATATCACGGGGAGACGTGTATCTATATCACAAGGAGATATGTATCAATATCACAGGGAGACGAGTATCTATATCACAGGGAGATATGTATTATATTACAGAGTAAGAAGTAACTATAACACAGAGACGTGTATCTATATCACAGAGAGACATGTATCTATATCACAGGGAGATGTGTATCTATATCACAGGGAGATGTTTATCTATATCACAGGGAGACATGTATCGATATTACAGGGAGACGGGTAGCTATATCACAGGGAGACATATATCTATATCACAGGGAGACGTGTGTCTATATCACAGGGAGACATATATCTATGTAACAGGGAGACATGTTTCTATACCACAAGGAGAGGAGTAGCTATATCACAGGGAGACATGTATCTATATCACAGGGAGATATGTATTATATTACAGAGTAAGAAGTAACTATAACACAGGGAGACGTGTATCTATATGACAGGGAGATGTGTATCGATATTACAGGGAGACAGGTAGCTATATCACAGGGAGACATGTATCTATATTACAGAGTAAGAAGTAACTATATCACAGGGAGACGTGTATCTATATCACAGGGAGACGTGTATCTATATCACAGGGAGACGTGTATCTATATCACAGGGAGACGTATATCTATATCACAGTGAGACGTGTATCTATATCACAGGGAGACATGTATCTATATCACAGGGAGTGTATCTTTATCACATGGAGACATGTATCTATATCACAGGGAGATATGTATCTATATTACAGAGTAAGAAGTAACTATATCACAGGGAGACGTGTATCTATATCACAGGGAGACGTGTATCTATATCACAGGGAGACGTATATCTATATCACAGTGAGACGTGTATCTATATCACAGGGAGACGTGTAGCTATATCACAGGGAGACGTGCAGCTATATCACAGGGAGAAGTGTATCTATATCACAGGGAGACGTGTATCTATATCACAGGGAGACGTATATCTATATCACAGTGAGACGTGTATCTATATCACAGGGAGACGTGCAGCTATATCACAGGGAGACGTGCAGCTATATCACAGGGAGACGTGCAGCTATATCACAGGGAGATCTGTATCTAAATCACAGGAAGGCGTTTAACTGTATCACAGGGAGACGTGTATCTATAATCACAGGGAGACGTGTATCTATATCACAGGGAGACGTGTATCTATATCACAGGGAGACGTGTATCTATATCACTGGGAGACATATCTATATCACAGGGAGGCGTATATCTATATCACAGAGAGTGTATCTATTTCACAGGGTGACATGTATCTATTTGACATGGAGACATATAGATACACGTCTCCCTGTGATATAGATTCACGTCTCCCTGTGATATAGATACACGTCTCCCTGTGAAATAGATACATCACAGGGAGGCGGGTATCTATATCACAGGGAGGCATGTAGCTATATCACAGAGAGACATGTATTTATATCACAGGGAGAGGTGTATCTATATCACAGGGAGACCTGTATCTATATCACAGGGAGGCATATATCTATATCACAGGAAGATATGTATCTACATCACAGAGAGTGTATCTATATCACAGGGAGACATGTATCTATATCACAGGGAGACGTGTATCTATATCACACAGAGTGTATCTATACCACAGCAAGACATGTATCTGTATCACAGGGAGCTGCGAATCTATATCACAAGTAATGTATCTATATCACAGGGAGAGCATCTATATCACAGGGTGTGTTTCTGTATCACAGGGAGATATTTATCTATATCAGATGGACAGTTTATTAATATCACAGGGAGACGTGTATCTATATCACAGGGAGACGTATATCTATATCACAGGGAAACGTGTATCTATAAGACAGGGAGACATGTATCTATATCACAGGGAGTGTATCTATATCACATGGAGACATGTATCTATATCACAGGGAGACGTGTATCTATATCACAGGGAGACGTGTATCTACATCACAGGGAGACGTGTATCTACATCACAGGGAGACATGCATCTATATCACACAGAGTGTATCTATATCACACAGAGTGTATCTATATCACAGCAAGACATGTATCTGTATCACAGGGAGCCGCGTGTCTGTATCACAGGGAGTGTATCTATATCACAGGGAGACGTGTAGCTATATCACAGGGAGAGGTGTATCTATATCACAGAGAGAGGTGTATCTATATCACAGGGAGATGTGTATCTATATCACAGGAAGACGTGTATCTATATCACAGGGAGAAGTTTATCTATATCACAGGGAGAAGTGTATCTATATCACAGTGAGACGTGTATCTATATCACAGGGAGACGTGTAGCTATATCACAGGGAGACGTGCAGCTATATCACAGGGAGATGTGCAGCTATATCACAGGGAGATGTGTATCTAAATCACAGGAAGGCGTTTAACTGTATCACAGGGAGACGTGTATCTATATCACAGGGAGACGTGTATCTATATCACAGGGAGACGTGTATCTATATCACAGGGAGCCGTGTATCTATATCACAGGGAGACGTGTATCTATATCACAGGGAGATGTGTATCTATATCACAGGGAGACTTCTATCTATATCACAGGGAGACGTGTATCTATATCACAGGGAGATGTGTATCTATATCACAGGGAGACTTCTATCTCTATCACAGGGAGACGTGTATCTATATCACAGGGAGACTTCTATCTCTATCACAGGGAGACGTGTATCTATATCACAGGGACACGTGTGTCTTTATCACAAGGGGACGTGTATCGATATCGGAGGGAGACGTGTATCTATATCTCGGAGACGTTTATCTAGATTACAGGAGACGTTTATCTATAACACAATGAGACATGTATCTATATCACAGGGAGACGTTTTTATATATCACGGGGAGACGTTTATCGATAACATATCGAGACGTGTTTCTATATCACAGGTATTGTATGTATATCACAGGGAGATGTTTTTCTCTCTCTCATAGGGAGATGTTTATCCATATCACAGGGAGACGTGAATCTGTATCACAGGGAGACATGTACCAATTTCACAGGGAGATGTGTCTCTATATCACAGTGAGACATTTATATATAACACATCGAGACGTTTATCTGTAACACAGGTATTGTATCTCGATCACAAGGAGACGTGTATCTATATCACAGCGAGAGGTTTATCTATATCACAGGGAGATGTGTATCTATATCACAGGGAGACGTGTATCTATATCACATTGAGATGTGTATCTATATCACAGGGAGATGTGTATCTATATCACAGGGAGATGTTTATCTATATCACAGGGAGATGTGTATCTATATTACAGGGAGACGTGTATCTATATCACAGGGAGATGTGTATCTATATCACAGGGAGATGTGTATCAATATCACAGGGAGATGTGTATCTATATCACAGGGAGAAGTGTATCTATATCACAGGGAGATGTGTATCTATATCACAGGGAGACGTGTATCTATATCACAGGGAGACATGTATCGATATTACAGGGAGACGGGTAGCTATATCACAGGGAGACATGTATCTATATCACAGGGAGACATGTATCTATATCACAGGGAGACATGTATCTATATCACAGGGAGATGTTGATTTATATCACAGGGAGACGTGTATCTATATCACAGGGAGACATGTATCTATATCACAGGGAGACGTGTATCTATATCACAGGGAGACGTGTATCTATATCACAGGGAGACGTGTATCAACATCACAGGGAGACGTGTGTCTATATCACAGGGAGACGTGTATCTATATCACAGGGAGACGTGTATCTATATCACAGGGAGACGTGTATCTATCTCACAGGGAGATGTGTATCTATATCACATGGAGACATGTATCGATATCACAGGGGGACGTGTATCTATATCACAGGGAGATGAGTATCTATATCACAGGGAGACGTGTATCTATATCACATGGAGACATGTATCTATATCACAGGGAGATGTTGATCTATATCACAGGGAGACGTGTATCTATATCACAGGGAGATATGTATTATATTACAGGGAGGCAGGTAGCTATATCACAGGGAGACATGTATCTATATTACAGAGTAAGAAGTAACTATATCACAGGGAGACATGTATCTATATCACAGGGAGACGTGTGTCTATAGCACAGGGAGATATGTATTATATTACAGAGTAAGAAGTAACTTTTACACAGGGAGACGTGTATCTACAGCATAGGGAGATGTATATCGATATTACAGGGAGGCGGGTAGCTATATCACAGGGAGACATGCATCTATATTACAGAGTAAGAAGTAACTATATCACAGGGAGATGTGTATCTATATCACAGGGAGACGTGTATCTATATCACTGGGAGACGTGTATCTAAATCACAGGAAGGCTTTTAACTGTATCACAGGGAGACATGTATCTCTATCACAGGGGGACGTTTATCTATATTACAGGGAGACGTGTATCTATATCACAGTGAGACATGTATCTATATCGCAGGGAGATGTGTATCTATATCACAGGGAGATGTGTATCTATATCACGGGGAGACGTGTATCGATATCACAAGGAGATATGATCAATATCACAGGGAGACGAGTATCTATATCACAGGGAGATATGTATTATATTACAGAGTAAGAAGTAACTATAACACAGAGACGTGTATCTATATCACAGAGAGACATGTATCGATATTACAGGGAGACATGTATCGATATTACAGGGAGACGGGTAGCTATATCACAGGGAGACATATATCTTTCTCACAGGGAGACGTGTGTCTATATCACAGGGAGACATGTATCTATATCACAGGGAGATGTGTATCTATATCACAGGGTGACGTGTATCTATATCACAGGGAGACGTGTATCTATATCACAGGGAGATATGTATTATATTACAGAGTAAGAAGTAACTATAACACAGGGAGACGTGTATCTATATGACAGGGAGATGTGTATCGATATTACAGGGAGACAGGTAGCTATATCACAGGGAGACATGTATCTATATTACAGAGTAAGAAGTAACTATATCACAGGGAGACGTGTATCTATATCACAGGGAGACATGTATCTATATCACAGGGAGACGTATATCTATATCACAGTGAGACGTGTATCTATATCACAGGGAGACGTGTATCTATATCACAGGGAGACGTGTATCTATATCACAGGGAGACGTGTATCTATATCACAGGGAGACTTCTATCTCTATCACAGGGAGACGTGTATCTATATCACAGGGAGACATGTATCTATATCACAGGGAGACGTGTATCTATATCACAGGGAGACTTCTATCTCTATCACAGGGAGACGTGTATCTATATCACAGGGAGACGTGCAGCTATATCACAGGGAGACGGGTAGCTATATCACAGGGAGACATATATCTTTTTCACAGGGAGACGTGTGTCTATATCACAGGGAGACATGTATCTATATCACAGGGAGATGTGTATCTATATCACAGGGTGACGTGTATCTATATCACAGGGAGACGTGTATCTATATCACAGGGAGATGTATATCTATATCACAGTGAGACGTGTATCTATATCACAGGGAGATGTGTATCTAAATCACAGTAAGGCGTTTAACTGTATCACAGGGAGACGTGTATCTATATCACAGGGAGACGTGTATCTATATCACAGGGAGACGTGTATCTATATCACAGGGAGACGTGTATCTATATCACTTGGAGACATATCTATATCACAGTGAGACGTGTATCTATATCACAGGGAGACGTGTATCTATATTACAGGGAGGCAGGTAGCTATATCACAGGGAGACATGTATCTATATTACAGAGTAAGAAGTAACTATATCACAGGGAGACATGTATCTATATCACAGGGAGACGTGTGTCTATAGCACAGGGAGATATGTATTATATTACAGAGTACGAAGTAACTTTTACACAGGGAGACGTGTATCTACAGCATAGGGAGATGTATATCGATATTACAGGGAGGCGGGTAGCTATATCACAGGGAGACATGCATCTATATTACAGAGTAAGAAGTAACTATATCACAGGGAGATGTGTATCTATATCACAGGGAGACGTGTATCTATATCACTGGGAGACGTGTATCTAAATCACAGGAAGGCTTTTAACTGTATCACAGGGAGACATGTATCTCTATCACAGGGGGACGTTTATCTATATTACAGGGAGACGTGTATCTATATCACAGTGAGACATGTATCTATATCACAGGGAGACGTGTATCTATATCACAGGGAGATGTGTATCTATATCACGGGGAGACGTGTATCGATATCACAAGGAGATATGTATCAATATCACAGGGAGACGAGTATCTATATCACAGGGAGATATGTATCTTTCTCACAGGGAGACGTGTGTCTATATCACAGGGAGACATGTATCTATATCACAGGGAGATGTGTATCTATATCACAGGGTGACGTGTATCTATATCACAGGGAGACGTGTATCTATATCACAGGGAGATATGTATTATATTACAGAGTAAGAAGTAACTATAACACAGGGAGACGTGTATCTATATGACAGGGAGATGTGTATCGATATTACAGGGAGACAGGTAGCTATATCACAGGGAGACATGTATCTATATTACAGAGTAAGAAGTAACTATATCACAGGGAGACGTGTATCTATATGACAGGGAGACGTGTATCTGTATCACAGGGACACGTGTATCTATATCACAGGGAGACGTGCAGCTATATCACAGGGAGACGGGTAGCTATATCACAGGGAGACATATATCTTTTTCACAGGGAGACGTGTGTCTATATCACAGGGAGACATGTATCTATATCACAGGGAGATGTGTATCTATATCACAGGGTGACGTGTATCTATATCACAGGGAGACGTGTATCTATATCACAGGGAGATATGTATTATATTACAGAGTAAGAAGTAACTATAACACAGGGAGATGTGTATCTATATGACAGGGAGATGTGTATCGATATTACAGGGAGACAGGTAGCTATATCACAGGGCGACATGTATCTATATTACAGAGTAAGAAGTAACTATATCACAGGGAGACGTGTATCTATATCACAGGGAGACGTGTATCTATATCACAGGGAGACGTATATCTATATCACAGGGAGACGTGTAGCTATATCACAGGGAGACGTGCAGCTATATCACAGGGAGACGTGTATCTATATCACAGGGAGACGTGTATCTATATCACAGGGAGACGTATATCTATATCACAGTGAGACGTGTATCTATATCACAGGGAGACGTGCAGCTATATCACAGGGAGACGTGCAGCTATATCACTGGGAGACATATCTATATCACAGTGAGACGTGTATCTATATCACAGGGAGACGTGTATCTATATTACAGGAAGACATGTAGCTATTTCACAGGGAGACGTGTATCTATATCACAGGGAGCCGTGTATCTATATCACAGGGAGACGTGTATCTATATCACAGGGAGATGTGTATCTATATCACAGGGAGCATTCTATCTATATCACAGGGAGACGTGTATTTATATCACAGGGAGACGTGTATCTATATCACAGGGAGACGTGTATCTATATCACAGGGAGACTTCTATCTCTATCACAGGGAGACGTGTATCTATATCACAGGGACACGTGTATCTATATCACAGGGAGACTTCTATCTCTATCACAGGGAGACGTGTATCTATATCACAGGGACACGTGTGTCTTTATCACAAGGGGACGTGTATCGATATCGGAGGGAGACGTGTATCTATATCTCGGAGACGTTTATCTAGATTACAGGAGACGTTTATCTATAATACAGCTGACGTTTATCTATAACACAATGGGACATGTATCTATATCACAGGGAGACGTTTTTATATATCACGGGGAGACGTTTATCGATAACATATCGAGACGTGTTTCTATATCACAGGTATTGTATGTATATCACAGGGAGATGTTTTTCTCTCTCTCATAGGGAGATGTTTATCCATATCACAGGGAGACGTGAATCTGTATCACAGGGAGACATGTACCAATTTCACAGGGAGATGTGTCTCTATATCACAGTGAGACATTTATATAAAACACATCGAGACGTTTATCTGTAACACAGGTATTGTATCTCGATCACAAGGAGACATGTATCTATATCACAGGGAGACGTGTATCTATATCACAGGCAGGCGTGTAACTGTATCACAGGGAGAGGTTTATCTATATCACAGCGAGAGGTTTATCTATATCACAGGGAGACGTGTATCTATATCACAGGGAGACATATATCTATATCACAGGGAGATGTGTATCTATATCACAGGGAGACGTGTATCTATATCACAGGGAGACGTGTATCTATATCACAGGGAGACATGTCTCGATATTACAGGGAGACATGTATCGATATTACAGGGAGACGGGTAGCTATATCACAGGGAGACATATATCTATATCACAGTGAGACGTGTATCTATATCACAGGGAGACGTGTATCTATATCACAGGGAGACGTGTATCTATATCACAGGGAGATGAGTATCTATATCACAGGGAGATGAGTATCTATATCACAGGGAGATGTGTATCTATATCGCAGGGAGATGTATATCTATATCACAGGGAGATGTGTATCTATATCACAGGGAGACGTGTATCTATATCACAGGGAGATGTGTATCTATATCAAAGGGAGATGTGTATCTATATCACAGGGAGACGTGTATCTATATCACAGGGAGATGAGTATCTATATCACAGGGAGACGAGTATCTATATCACAGGGAGACGTGTATTTATATCACAGGGAGATGTGTATCTATATCACAGGGAGACATATATCTATATCACAGGGAGACGTGTATCGATATCACAGGGACACATATACCTATATTAAAGAGTGTTGTGTATCTATATCACAGGGAGATGTGTATCTATATCACAGGGAGACGTGTATCTATATCACAGGGAGACGTGTATCTATATCACAGGGAGATGAGTATCTATATCACAGGGAGATGTGTATCTATATCACAGGGAGATGAGTATCTATATCACAGGGAGACGTGTATCTATATCACAGGGAGAAATATATCTATATCACAGGGAGACGTGTATCTATATCACAGGGAGACATGTATCTATATCACAGGGAGACGTGTATCTATATCACAGGGAGATGTGTATCTATATCACAGGGAGATGTGTATCTATATCACAGGGAGACATGTATCTATATCACAGGGAGACGTGTATCTATATCACAGTGAGATATGTATCTATATCACATGTCGATGTATAACTGTATCACAGGGAGACGTATATATTTCTCACAGGGAGACGTGCATCTTTCTCACAGTGAGACGTGCATCTTTCTCACAGGGAGACGTGTATCGAAATTAAAGGAAGAAATGTATCTATTTCACAGAGTTGTTTAGCTATATCATTGGGAGATGTTTATCGATATTACAGAGTGACGTGTATCGAAATCACAGGTAGAGCTGTATCTATATCACAGGGAGACGTGTATCTATATCACAGGGAGACGTGTATCTGTATCACAGGGAGGAGTGTATCCATATATCAAGGAGGCGTGTATCTATATCACAGGAAGGCGCGTATCTATATCACAGGGAGATGTTTATCTATATCACAGGGAGACGTGTATCTATATCACAGGGAGACGTGTATCTATATCACAGGGAGATGTTTATCTATATCACAGGGGGACGTGCATCTATATCACAGGGGGACGTGTATCTATATCACAGGGAGACATATATCTATATCACAGGGAGATGTGCATCTATATCACAGGGAGACGTGTATCTATATCACAGGGAGATGTGTATCTATATCACAGGGACACATATACCTATATTAAAGAGTGTTGTGTAGCTATATCATGGGGAGACGTATATCTATATCACAGGGAGACGAGTATCTATATCACAGGGAGACGTGTATCTATATCACAGGGACACATATACCTATATTAAAGAGTGTTGTGTAGCTATATCATGGGGAGACGTGTATCTATATCACAGGGAGACGTGTATCTATATCACAGGGAGACGTGTATCTATATCACAGGGAGACGTGTATCTATATCACAGGGAGACGTGTATCTATATCACAGGGAGACGTGTATCTATATCACAGGGAGACGTGTATCTAAATCACAGGAAGGCTTTTAACTGTATCACAGG
Source organism: Pristiophorus japonicus (assembly GCF_044704955.1). Lineage (NCBI taxonomy): Eukaryota > Metazoa > Chordata > Chondrichthyes > Pristiophoridae > Pristiophorus > Pristiophorus japonicus. The sequence goes on along the minus strand of NC_091984.1, from coordinate 157,486,478 downwards.
GAGACGTGTATCTATATCACAGGGAGACGTGTATCTATATCACAGGGAGACGTGTATCTATATCACAGGGAGATGTGTATCTATATCACAGGGAGACGTGTATCTATATCACAGGGAGACGTGTATCTATATCACAGTGAGACGTGTATTATATTACAGAGTAAGAAGTAACTATAACACAGACGTGTATCTATATCACAGAGAGACATGTATCTATATCACAGGGAGACGTGTATCTATATCACAGGGAGACATGTATTGATATTACAGGGAGACGGGTAGCTATATCACAGGGAGACATATATCTATATCACAGGGAGACTTGTATCTATATCACAGGGAGACGTGTATCTATATCACAGGGAGACATATATCTATATCACAGGGAGATGTGTATCTATATCACAGGGAGACGTGTATCTATATCACAGGGAGACGTGTATCTATATCACAGGGAGACATGTCTCGATATTACAGGGAGACATGTATCGATATTACAGGGAGACGGGTAGCTATATCACAGGGAGACATATATCTATATCACAGTGAGACGTGTATCTATATCACAGGGAGACGTGTATCTATATCACAGGGAGACGTGTATCTATATCACAGGGAGATGAGTATCTATATCACAGGGAGATGAGTATCTATATCACAGGGAGATGTGTATCTATATCGCAGGGAGATGTATATCTATATCACAGGGAGATGTGTATCTATATCACAGGGAGACGTGTATCTATATCACAGGGAGACGTGTATCTATATCAAAGGGAGATGTGTATCTATATCACAGGGAGACGTGTATCTATATCACAGGGAGATGAGTATCTATATCACAGGGAGACGAGTATCATTATCACAGGGAGACGTGTATTTATATCACAGGGAGATGTGTATCTATATCACAGGGAGACATATATCTATATCACAGGGAGACGTGTATCGATATCACAGGGACACATATACCTATATTAAAGAGTGTTGTGTATCTATATCACAGGGAGATGTGTATCTATATCACAGGGAGACGTGTATCTATATCACAGGGAGACGTGTATCTATATCACAGGGAGATGAGTATCTATATCACAGGGAGATGTGTATCTATATCACAGGGAGATGAGTATCTATATCACAGGGAGACGTGTATCTATATCACAGGGAGAAATATATCTATATCACAGGGAGACGTGTATCTATATCACAGTGACACGTGTATCTATATCACAGGGTGACTTGTATTTATATCACAGGGAGATGTGTATCTATATCACAGAGGGATGCGTAGCTATATCATAAGGAGAGTTCTATCGATATCACAGGGCGACATCTACCGATATCATAGGAAGACATGTATCTATATCACATGTCGATGTATAACTGTATCACAGGGAGACGTATATATTTCTCACAGGGAGACGTGCATCTTTCTCACAGTGAGACGTGCATCTTTCTCACAGGGAGACGTGTATCGAAATTAAAGGAAGAAATGTATCTATTTCACAGAGTTGTTTAGCTATATCATTGGGAGATGTTTATCGATATTACAGAGTGACGTGTATCGAAATCACAGGTAGAGCTGTATCTATATCACAGGGAGACGTGTATCTATATCACAGGGAGACGTGTATCTGTATCACAGGGAGGAGTGTATCCATATATCAAGGAGGCGTGTATCTATATCACAGGAAGGCGCGTATCTATATCACAGGGAGATGTTTATCTATATCACAGGGAGACGTGTATCTATATCACAGGGAGACGTGTATCTATATCACAGGGAGATGTTTATCTATATCACAGGGGGACGTGCATCTATATCACAGGGGGACGTGTATCTATATCACAGGGAGACATATATCTATATCACAGGGAGATGTGCATCTATATCACAGGGAGACGTGTATCTATATCACAGGGAGATGTGTATCTATATCACAGGGACACATATACCTATATTAAAGAGTGTTGTGTAGCTATATCATGGGGAGACGTATATCTATATCACAGGGAGACGAGTATCTATATCACAGGGAGACGTGTATCTATATCACAGGGACACATATACCTATATTAAAGAGTGTTGTGTAGCTATATCATGGGGAGACGTGTATCTATATCACAGGGAGACGTGTATCTATATCACAGGGAGATGTGTATCTATATCACAGGGAGACGTGTATCTATATCACAGGGAGACGTGTATCTATATCACAGGGAGACGTGTATCTATATCACAGGGAGACGTGTATCTATATCACAGGGAGACGTGTATCTAAATCACAGGAAGGCTTTTAACTGTATCACAGGGAGACGTGTATCTATATCACAGGGAGACGTGTATCTATATCACAGGGAGACGTGTATCTATATCACAGGGAGATGTGTATCTATATCACAGGGAGACGTGTATCTATATCACAGGGAGACGTGTATCTATATCACAGTGAGACGTGTATTATATTACAGAGTAAGAAGTAACTATAACACAGACGTGTATCTATATCACAGAGAGACATGTATCTATATCACAGGGAGACGTGTATCTATATCACAGGGAGACATGTATTGATATTACAGGGAGACGGGTAGCTATATCACAGGGAGACATATATCTATATCACAGGGAGACTTGTATCTATATCACAGGGAGACGTGTATCTATATCACAGGGAGACATATATCTATATCACAGGGAGATGTGTATCTATATCACAGGGAGACGTGTATCTATATCACAGGGAGACGTGTATCTATATCACAGGGAGACATGTCTCGATATTACAGGGAGACATGTATCGATATTACAGGGAGACGGGTAGCTATATCACAGGGAGACATATATCTATATCACAGTGAGACGTGTATCTATATCACAGGGAGACGTGTATCTATATCACAGGGAGACGTGTATCTATATCACAGGGAGATGAGTATCTATATCACAGGGAGATGAGTATCTATATCACAGGGAGATGTGTATCTATATCGCAGGGAGATGTATATCTATATCACAGGGAGATGTGTATCTATATCACAGGGAGACGTGTATCTATATCACAGGGAGACGTGTATCTATATCAAAGGGAGATGTGTATCTATATCACAGGGAGACGTGTATCTATATCACAGGGAGATGAGTATCTATATCACAGGGAGACGAGTATCTATATCACAGGGAGACGTGTATTTATATCACAGGGAGATGTGTATCTATATCACAGGGAGACATATATCTATATCACAGGGAGACGTGTATCGATATCACAGGGACACATATACCTATATTAAAGAGTGTTGTGTATCTATATCACAGGGAGATGTGTATCTATATCACAGGGAGACGTGTATCTATATCACAGGGAGACGTGTATCTATATCACAGGGAGACATGTATCTATATCACAGGGAGACGTGTATCTATATCACAGTGAGATATGTATCTATATCACAGGGAGATGTGTATCTATATCACAGGGAGACATGTATCTATATCACATGGTGACGTGTATCTATATCACAGGGAGACATATATCTATATCACAGGGAGACGTGTATCTATATCACAGGGAGACATATATCTATATCACAGGGAGACGTGTATCTATAATACATCAAGACATTTATCTATAACACAGGTAATGTACCTCTATCACAGGGAGACGTGTATCTATATCACAGGGCGACGTGTATCTATATTACAGGGAGAAGTGTATCTATATCACAGGGAGACATCTATCTCTATGACAGGGAGAAGTGTATCTATATCACAGGGAGACGTGTATCTATATCACAGGGAGACGTGTATCTATATCACAGGGAGACGTGTATCTATATCACAGGGAGACATGTGTCTATATCACAGGGAGACTTCTATCTCTATCACAGGGAGACGTGTGTCTTTATCACAAGGGGACGTGTATCGATATCGGAGGGAGACATGTATCTATATCTCGGAGACGTTTATCTATGTCACAGGGAGATGTGTATCTATATCACAGGGACATGTGTATCTATATTACAGGGAGACGTGTATCTATATCACAGGGAGCGTTTTATCAAACCACAGTGAGACGTGTATCTATAACACAGGGAGACATGTATCTATAACACAGGGAGACGTGTATGTATATCACAGGGAGATGTTTTTCTCTCTCTCACAGGGAGATGTTTATCCATATCACAGGGAGATGTGTATCTATATCACAGGGAGATGTGTATCTATATCACAGGGAGATGTGTATCTATATCACAGGGAGATGTGTATCTATATCACAGGGAGACGTGTATCTATATCACAGGGAGATGTGTATCTATATCACAGCGAGAGGTTTATCTATATCACAGGGAGATGTGTATCTATGTCACAGGGAGACGTGTATCTATATCACAGGGAGACTTCTATCTCTATCACAGGGAGACGTGTATCTATATCACAGGGACACGTGTGTCTTTATCACAAGGGGACGTGTATCGATATCGGAGGGAGACGTGTATCTATATCTGGGAGACGTGTATCTATATCTCGGAGACGTTTATCTATATTACAGGAGACGTTTATCGATATTACAGGAGACGTTTATCTATAACACAATGAGACATGTATCGATATCACAGGGAGACGTTTTTATATATCACAGGGAGACGTTTTTATGTATCACGGGGAGACGTTTATCGATAACATATCGAGACATGTTTCTATATCACAGGTATTGTATGTATATCACAGGGAGATGTTTTTCTCTCTCTCATAGGGAGATGTTTATCCATATCACAGGGAGACGTGAATCTGTATCACAGGGAGACATGTACCAATTTCACAGGGAGATGTGTCTCTATATCACAGTGAGACATTTATATATAACACATCGAGACGTTTATCTGTAACACAGGTATTGTATCTCGATCACAAGGAAACGTGTATCTATATCACAGGGAGACGTGTATCTATATCACAGGCAGGCGTGTAGCTGTATCACAGGGAGAGGTTTATCTATATCACAGCGAGAGGTTTATCTATATCACAGGGAGATGTGTATCTATATCACAGCGAGAGGTTTATCTATATCACAGGGAGATGTGTATCTATATCACAGGGAGACGTGTATCTATATCACAGGGAGACGTGTATCTATATCACAGCGAGAGGTGTATCTATATCACAGGGAGACGTGTATCTATATCACAGGGAGACGTGTATCTATATCACAGGGAGACTTCTATCTCTATCACAGGGAGACGTGTATCTATATCACAGGGACACGTGTGTCTTTATCACAAGGGGACGTGTATCGATATCGGAGGGAGACGTGTATCTATATCTAGGAGACATGTATCTATATCTCGGAGACGTTTATCTATATTACAGGAGACGTTTATCTATATTACAGGAGACGTTTATCTATAACAGAATGAGACATGTATCTATATCACAGGGAGACGTTTTTATATATCACAGGGAGACGTTTTTATGTATCACGGGGAGACGTTTATCGATAACATATCGAGACATGTTTCTATATCACAGGTATTGTATGTATATCACAGGGAGATGTTTTTCTCTCTCTCATAGGGAGATGTTTATCCATATCACAGGGAGACGTGTATCTATATCACAGCGAGAGGTGTATCTATATCACAGGGAGATGTGTATCTATATCACAGCGAGATATGTATCTATATCACAGGGAGACGTGTATCTATATCACAGGGAGACGTGTATCTATATCACAGGGAGAGGTTTATCTATATCACAGGGACACGTGTATCTATATCATAGGGAGACGTGTATCTATATCACAGCGAGAGGTTTATCTATATCACAGGGAGATGTCTATCTATATCACAGGGAGATGTGTATCTATATCACAGGGAGACGTGTATCTATATCACAGGGAGATGTGTATCTATATCACAGGGAGACGTGTATCTATATCACAGGGAGACGTGTATCTATATCACAGGGAGACGTGTATCTATATCACGGAGATGTGTATCTATATCACAGGGAGACGTGTATCTATATCACAGGGAGACGTGAATCTATATCACAGGGAGACGTGCATCTATATCACAGGGAGACGTGTATCTATATCACAGGGAGACGTATATCTATATCACAGGGAGACGTGTATCTATATCACAGGGAGACGTGTATCTATATCACAGGGAGATGTGTATCTATATCACAGGGAAATGTGTATCTATATCACAGGGATATGTGTATCTATATCACAGGGAAACATGTATCTATATCACCGGGAGACATTTATCTATAACACATCAAGATGTTTATCTATATCACAGGTATTGTATATATATCACAGGGAAATGTGTATCTATATCACAGGGAGATGTGTAACTATATCACAGGCAGACGTGTATTTATATCACAGGGAGACGTGTATCTATATCACAGCGAGACATTTTTCTATTTCACAGGGAGACGTGTATCTATATCACCGGGAGACATGTATCTATAACAGAGGGAGACATGTATCTATATCACAGAGGAACGTGTATGTATATCACAGGGAGACGTGTATCTATATCACAGGGAGATGTGTATCTATATCAAAGGTAGTGTATCTATATCTCAGGGAGGCGTGTAGCTGTATCACAGGGAGAGGTGTATCTATATCACAGGGAGCGTTTTATCAAACCACAGTGAGACGTGTATCTATAACACAGGGAGACATTTATCTATAACACAGGGAGACATGTATCTATAACACAGGGAGTGTATCTATATCACAGGGAGGCGTATATCTATATCACAGAGAGTGTATCTATTTCACAGGGTGACATGTATCTATTTGACATGGAGACATGTATCTATTTCACAGGGAGACGTGTATCTATATCACAGGGAGGCGGGTATCTATATCACAGGGAGGCATGTAGCTATATCACAGAGAGACATGTATTTATATCACAGGGAGAGGTGTATCTATATCACAGGGAGACCTGTATCTATATCACAGGGAGGCATATATCTATATCACAGGAAGATATGTATCTACATCACAGAGAGTGTATCTATTTCACAGGGTGACATCTATCTCTCTCACAGGGAGATGTGTATCTATTTCACACGGAGACATGTATCTATATCACAGGGAGACATGTATCTATATCACAGGGAGACGTGTATCTATATCACACAGAGTGTATCTATACCACAGCAAGACATGTATCTGTATCACAGGGAGCTGCGAATCTATATCACAGGTAATGTATCTATATCACAGGGAGAGCATCTATATCACAGGGTGTGTTTCTGTATCTCAGGGAGATATTTATCTATATCAGAGGGACAGTTTATCTATATCACAGGGAGACGTGTATCTATATCACAGGGAGACGTGTATCTATATCACAGGGAGACGTGTATCTATATCACAGGGAGACGTGTATCTATATCACAGGGAGACGTATATCTATATCACAGGGAGACGTGTATCTATATCACAGGGAGACGTGTATCTATATCACAGGGAGACGTGTATCTATATCACAGGGAGATGTGTATCTATATCACAGGGAAATGTGTATCTATATCACAGGGATATGTGTATCTATATCACAGGGAAACATGTATCTGTATCACCGGGAGACATTTATCTATAACACATCAAGATGTTTATCTATATCACAGGTATTGTATATATATCACAGGGAAATGTGTATCTATATCACAGGGAGATGTGTAACTATATCACAGGCAGACGTGTATTTATATCACAGGGAGACGTGTATCTATATCACAGCGAGACATTTTTCTATTTCACAGGGAGACGTGTATCTATATCACCGGGAGACATGTATCTATAACAGAGGGAGACATGTATCTATATCACAGAGGAACGTATATCTATATCACAGGGAAACGTGTATCTATAAGACAGGGAGACATGTATCTTCATCACAGGGAGTGTATCTATATCACATGGAGACATGTATCTATATCACAGGGAGACGTGTATCTATATCACAGGGAGACGTGTATCTACATCACAGGGAGACGAGTATCTATATCACAGTGAGACATGCATCTATATCACACAGAGTGTATCTATATCACACAGAGTGTATCTATATCACAGCAAGACATGTATCTGTATCACAGGGAGACGTGTATCTATATCACAGGGAGACGTGTATCTACATCACAGGGAGACGTGTATCTATATCACAGGGAGACGTGTATCTATATCACAGGGAGACGTGTATCTATATCACAGGGAGACGTGTGTCTATATCAAAGGGAGACGTCTATCTATATCACAGGGAGACGTGTGTCTATATCACAGGGAGACGTGTGTCTATATCACAGGGAGACGTGTATCTATATCACAGGGAGACGTGTATCTATATCACAGGGAGACGTGTATCTATATCAAAGGGAGACGTGTATCTATATCACAGGGAGATGTGTATCTATATCACAGGGAAACGTGTATCTATATCACAGGGAGACGTGTATCTATATCACAGGGAGACGTGTATCTATATCACAGCGAGACATTTTTCTATTTCACAGGGAGACGTGTATCTATATCACCGGGAGACATGTATCTATAACAGAGGGAGACATGTATCTATATCACAGAGGAACGTGTATGTATATCACAGGGAGACGTGTATCTATATCACAGGGAGACGTGTATCTATATCACAGGTATTGTATATATATCACAGGGAGACGTTTATGTATATCACCAGGAGACGTGTACCTATATCACAGGGAAACATGTATCTATATCAAAGTGATACGTGTGTATATATATCACAGGGAGACATGTTTCTACAACACAGTGAGACGTGTATCTATATCAAAGGTAGTGTATCAATATCACAGGGAGATTTGTATCTATATCACAGGGAGACATGTATCTATATCACAGCGAGACATTTATGTATAACACATCGAGACATTTATCTGTAACACAGGTATTGTATCTCTATCACAAGGAGACGTGTATCTATATCACAGGGAGACGTGTATCTATATCAAAGGTAGTGTATCTATATCTCAGGGAGGCGTGTAGCTGTATCACAGGGAGAGGTGTATCTATATCACAGGGAGCGTTTTATCAAACCACAGTGAGACGTGTATCTATAACACAGGGAGACATTTATCTATAACACAGGGAGACATGTATCTATAACACAGGGAGTGTATCTATATCACAGGGAGGCGTATATCTATATCACAGAGAGTGTATCTATTTCACAGGGTGACATGTATCTATTTGACATGGAGACATGTATCTATTTCACAGGGAGACGTGTATCTATATCACAGGGAGGCGGGTATCTATATCACAGGGAGGCATGTAGCTATATCACAGAGAGACATGTATTTATATCACAGGGAGAGGTGTATCTATATCACAGGGAGACCTGTATCTATATCACAGGGAGGCATATATCTATATCACAGGAAGATATGTATCTACATCACAGAGAGTGTATCTATTTCACAGGGTGACATCTATCTCTCTCACAGGGAGATGTGTATCTATTTCACACGGAGACATGTATCTATATCACAGGGAGACATGTATCTATATCACAGGGAGATGTGTATCTATATCACAGGTAATGTATCTATATCACAGGGAGAGCATCTATATCACAGGGTGTGTTTCTGTATCACAGGGAGATATTTATCTATATCAGAGGGACAGTTTATCTATATCACAGGGAGATGTGTATCTAAATCACAGGAAGGCGTTTAACTGTATCACAGGGAGACGTGTATCTATATCACAGGGAGACGTGTATCTATATCACTGGGAGACATATCTATATCACAGTGAGACGTGTATCTATATCACAGGGAGACGTGTATCTATATCACAGGGAGACATGTAGCTATTTCACAGGGAGACATGTATCTATATCACAGGGAGCCATGTATCTATATTACAGGAAGACATATATCTATATCACAGGGAGACATATATCTGTATCACAGGGAAGCGTGTATCTTTCTCACAGGGGGACGTGTATCTATTTAACACAGAGACGTTTCTCTATATCGTAGAGAGATATTTATCTATATCACAGGGAGAAGTGTATCTATATCACAGGGCGACTTGTATCTATATCACAGGGAGATGTGCATTTATATAACAGGGAGACATGTTTCTATACCACAAGGAGAGGAGTATCTATATCACAGGGAGAAGTGTATCTATAACACAGGGTGATGTGTATCGATATCACAGAGAGACGTGTATCTATACCACAGGGAGAGGTGTATCTATATTACTGGGAAACGTGTAGCTATATCACAGGGAGACATGTATCTATATTACAGAGTAAGAAGTCACTATATCACAGGGAGACATGTATCTATATCACAGGGAGACGTGTGTCTATAGCACAGGGAGATATGTATTATATTACAGAGTAAGAAGTAACTTTTACACAGGGAGACGTGTATCTATATCATAGGGAGATGTGTATTATATTACAGAGTAAGAAGTAACTATAACACAGGGAGACGTGTATCTATATCACAGGGAGAAGTGTATCTATATCACAGGGAGACATGTATCTATATCACAGGGAGATATGTATTATATTACAGAGTAAGAAGTAACTATAACACAGGGAGACGTGTATCTATATCACAGGGAGAAGTGTATCTATATCACAGGGAGACATGTATCTATATCACAGGGAGACGTTTATCTATATTACAGAGTGACGTGTAACTATAATTACAGGGCGACTTGTATCTATATCACAGGGAGACGTGTATCTATATTACAGTGAGACATCTATCTATATCACAGGGAGATGTGTATCTATATCACAGGGAGAAGTGTATCTATAACACAGGGTGATGTGTATCGATATCACAGAGAGACGTGTATCTATACCACAGGGAGAGGTGTATCTATATTACTGGGAGACGTGTAGCTATATCACAGGGAGACATGTATCTATATTACAGAGTAAGAAGTCACGATATCACAGGGAGACATGTATCTATATCACAGGGAGACGTGTGTCTATAGCACAGGGAGATATGTATTATATTACAGAGTAAGAAGTAACTTTTACACAGGGAGACATGTATCTATATCATAGGGAGATGTATATCGATATTACAGGGAGGCGGGTAGCTATATCACAGGGAGACATGCATCTATGTTACAGAGTAAGAAGTAACTATATCACAGGGAGATGTGTATCTATATCACAGGGAGACGTGTTTCTATATCACTGGGAGACGTGTATCTATATTAAAGGGAGTCATGCATCTATATCACAAGGAGACGTGCAGCTACATCACAGGGAGGCGTTTATCGACATCACATGGAGATATGTATCTATATCACAGAGGGATGCGTAGCTATATCACAAGGAGATTTATATCTTTATCATGAGGGCGACATGTACCTTTATCATAAGAAGATATGGCTCTATATCACAGGTCGATGTATAACTGTATCACAGGGAGACGTGAATATTTCTCGCAGGGTGACGTGTATCTATATCACAGGAAGAAATATATCTATTTCACACAGAGACGTTTAGCTATATCATTGGGAGATGTTTATCTATATCACAGGGAGATGTTTATCAATATCACAGGGATACGTGTATCTTTGTCACAGGGAGATGTGTATCTATATCACAGAGAGACGTGTATCTAGTTCACACAGAGACATTTATCTATATCATAGCGAGATGTTTTATCTATATCACAGGGAGACGTGTATCTATATCACAGTGAGACGTGTATCTTTCTCACAGGGGGACGTGTATCTATATCAAAAGGAGACGTGTAGCAAAATCACAAGGAGACGTCAATCTACATCACTGGGACATTTTTATCTATATCACAGTGAGACGTGTATCTATATCACAGTGACACGTGTATCTATATCACAGGGTGACTTGTATTTATATCACAGGGAGATGTGTATCTATATCACAGAGGGATGCGTAGCTATATCATAAGGAGAGTTCTATCTATATCACAGGGCGACATCTACCGATATCATAGGAAGACATGTATCTATATCACATGTCGATGTATAACTGTATCACAGGGAGACGTGCATCTTTCTCACAGGGAGACGTGCATCTTTCTCACAGGGAGACGTGTATCTATATTAAAGGAAGAAATGTATCTATTTCACAGAGTTGTTTAGCTATATCATTGGGAGATGTTTATCGATATTACAGAGTGACGTGTATCGAAATCACAGGTAGAGCTGTATCTATATCACAGGGAGACGTGTATCTATATCACAGGGAGACGTGTATCTGTATCACAGGGAGGAGTGTATCCATATATCAAGGAGGCGTGTATCTATATCACAGGAAGGCGCGTATCTATATCACAGGGAGATGTTTATCTATATCACAGGGAGACATGTATCTATATCACAGGGAGACGTGCATCTATATCACAGGGGGACGTGTATCTATATCACAGGGAGACATATATCTATATCACAGGGAGATGTGTATCTATATCACAGGGAGACGTGTATCTATATCACAGGGAGATGTGTATCTATATCACAGGGACACATATACCTATATTAAACAGTGTTGTGTAGCTATATCATGGGGAGACGTGTATCTATATCACAGGGAGACGAGTATCTATATCACAGGGAGACGTGTATCTATATCACAGGGACACATATACCTATATTAAAGAGTGTTGTGTAGCTATATCATGGGGAGACGTGTATCTATATTACAGGGAGATGTGTATCTATATCACAGGGAGATGTGTATCTATATCACAGGGAGACGTGTATCTATATCACAGGGAGACGTGTATCTATATCACAGGGAGACGTGTATCTATATCACAGGGAGACGTGTATCTAAATCACAGGAAGGCTTTTAACTGTTTCACAGGGAGACGTGTATCTATATCACAGTGAGACGTGTATCTATATCACAGGGAGACATGTATCTATATCACAGGGAGACGTGTATCTATTTCACAGGGAGATGTGTATCTATATCACAGGGAGACGAATATCTATATCACAGTGAGACGTGTATTATATTACAGAGTAAGAAGTAACTATAACACAGACGTGTATCTATATCACAGAGAGACATGTATCTATATCACAGGGAGATGTGTATCTATATCACAGGGAGACATGTATTGATATTACAGGGAGACGGGTAGCTATATCACAGGGAGACATATATCTATATCACAGGGAGACGTGTGTCTATATCACAGGGAGACATGTATCTATATCACAGGGAGACGTGTATCTATATCACAGGGAGACGTGTATCGATATTACAGGGAGACATGTATCGATATTACAGGGAGACGGGTAGCTATATCACAGGGAGACATATATCTATATCACAGGGAGACTTGTATCTATATCACAGGGAGACGTGTATCTATATCACAGGGAGACGTGTATCTATATCACAGGGAGACGTGTATCTATATCACAGGGAGATGAGTATCTATATCACAGGGAGATGAGTATCTATATCACAGGGAGATGTGTATCTATATCGCAGGGAGATGTATATCTATATCACAGGGAGATGTGTATCTATATCACAGGGAGACGTGTATCTATATCACAGGGAGACGTGTATCTATATCAAAGGGAGATGTGTATCTATATCACAGGGAGACGTGTATCTATATCACAGGGAGATGAGTGTCTATATCACAGGGAGACGTGTATCTATATCACAGGGAGACGTGTATTTATATCACAGGGAGATGTATATCTATATCACAGGGAGACATATATCTATATCACAGGGAGACGTGTATCTATATCACAGGGACACATATACCTATATTAAAGAGTGTTGTGTATCTATATCACAGGGAGATGTGTATCTATATCACAGGGAGACGTGTATCTATATCACAGGGAGACGTGTATCTATATCACAGGGAGATGAGTATCTATATCACAGGGAGATGTGTATCTATATCACAGGGAGATGAGTATCTATATCACAGGGAGACGTGTATCTATATCACAGGGAGAAATGTACCTATATCACAGGGAGACGTGTATCTATATCACAGGGAGACGTGTATCTATATCACAGGGAGACGTGTATCTATATCACAGGGAGATGTGTATCTATATCACAGGGAGATGTGTATCTATATCACAGGGAGACATGTATCTATATCACAGGGAGATATGTATCTATATCACAGGGAGATGTGTATCTATATCACAGGGAGACATGTATCTATAATACATCAAGACATTTATCTGTAACACAGGTAATGTACCTCTATCACAGGGAGACGTGTATCTATATCACAGGGCGACGTGTATCTATATTACAGGGAGAAGTGTATCTATATCACAGGGAGACATGTATCTATATCACAGGGTGACGTGTATCTATATCACAGGGAGACATGTATCTATATCACAGGGAGACATATATCTATATCACAGGGAGACGTGTATCTATAATACATCAAGACATTTATCTATAACACAGGTAATGTACCTCTATCACAGGGAGACGTGTATCTATATCACAGGGCGACGTGTATCTATATTACAGGGAGAAGTGTATCTATATCACAGGGAGACATGTATCTATATCACAGGGAGATGTGTGTCTATAGCACAGGGAGATATGTATTATATTACAGAGTAAGAAGTAACTTTTACACAGGGAGACGTGTATCTATATCATAGGGAGATGTATATCGATATTACAGGGAGTCGGGTAGCTATATCACAGGGAGACATGCATCTATATTACAGAGTAAGAAGTAACTATATCACAGGGAGATGTGTATCTATATCACAGGGAGACGTGTATCTATATCACTGGGAGACGTGTATCTATATCACAGGGAGACGTGTATCTATATCACAGGGAGACGTGTATCTATATCACAGGGAGATGAGTATCTATATCACAGGGAGATGAGTATCTATATCACAGGGAGATGTGTATCTATATCGCAGGGAGATGTATATCTATATCACAGGGAGATGTGTATCTATATCACAGGGAGACGTGTATCTATATCACAGGGAGACGTGTATCTATATCACAGGGAGATGAGTATCTATATCACAGGGAGATGTGTATCTATATCACAGGGAGATGAGTATCTATATCACAGGGAGACGTGTATCTATATCACAGGGAGAAATGTATCTATATCACAGGGAGACGTGTATCTATATCACAGGGAGACGTGTATCTATATCACAGGGAGACGTGTATCTATATCACAGGGAGATGTGTATCGATATCACAGGGAGATGTGTATCTATATCACAGGGAGACATGTATCTATATCACAGGGAGACGTGTATCTATATCACAGGGAGATATGTATCTATATCACAGGGAGATGTGTATCTATATCACAGGGAGACATGTATCTATATCACAGGGAGATGTGTATCTATATCACAGTGAGACGTGTATCTATATCACAGGGAGATGTGTATCTATATCACAGGGCGACGTGTATCTATATTACAGGGAGAAGTGTATCTATATCACAGGGAGACATCTATCTCTATGACAGGGAGAAGTGTATCTATATCACAGGGAGACGTGTATCTATATCACAGGGAGACGTTTATCTATATCACAGGGAGACGTGTATCTATATCACAGGGAGACGTGTATCTATATCACAGGGAGATGAGTATCTATATCACAGGGAGATGTGTATCTATATCACAGGGAGATGAGTATCTATATCACAGGGAGACGTGTATCTATATCACAGGGAGAAATGTATCTATATCACAGGGAGACGTGTATCTATATCACAGGGAGACGTGTATCTATATCACAGGGAGACGTGTATCTATATCACGTCTCCCTGTGATATAGATACATATCTCCCTATGTATCTATATCACAGGGAGACATGTATCTATATCACAGGGAGATGTGTATCTATATCACAGGGAGATATGTATCTATATCACAGGGAGATGTGTATCTATATCACAGGGAGACATGTATCTATATCACAGGGTGATGTGTATCTATATCACAGGGAGACGTGGATCTATATCACAGGGAGACATATATCTATATCACAGGGAGACATGTATCTATATCACAGGGAGACGTGTATCTATATCACAGGGAGATATGTATCTATATCACAGGGAGATGTGTATCTATATCACAGGGAGACATGTATCTATATCACATGGTGACGTGTATCGATATCACAGGGAGACGTGTATCTATATCACAGGGAGACATATATCTATATCACAGGGAGACGTGTATCTATAATACATCAAGACATTTATCTATAACACAGGTTATGTACCTCTATCACAGGGAGACGTGTATCTATATCACAGGGCGACGTGTATCTATATTACAGGGAGAAGTGTATCTATATCACAGGGAGACATCTATCTCTATGACAGGGAGAAGTGTATCTATATCACAGGGAGACGTGTATCTATATCACAGGGAGACGTGTATCTATATCACAGGGAGACGTGTATCTATATCACAGGGAGACATGTGTCTATATCACAGGGAGACTTCTATCTCTATCACAGGGAGACGTGTGTCTTTATCACAAGGGGACGTGTATCGATATCGGAGGGAGACATGTATCTATATCTCGGAGACGTTTATCTATGTCACAGGGAGACGTGTATCTATATCACAGGGAGATGTGTATCTATATCACAGGGACATGTGTATCTATATTACAGGGAGACGTATATCTATATCACAGGGACATGTGTATCTATATCACAGGGAGACGTGTATCTATATCACAGGGAGACGTGTATCTATATCACAGGGAGACGTGTAGCTGTATCACAGGGAGAGGTGTATCTATATCACAGGGAGCGTTTTATCAAACCACAGTGAGACGTGTATCTATAACACAGGGAGACATGTATGTATATCACAGGGAGATGTTTTTCTCTCTCTCACAGGGAGATGTTTATCCATATCACAGGGAGACGTGTATCTATATCACAGGGAGATGTGTATCTATATCACAGGGAGATGTGTATCTATATCACAGGGAGACGTGTATCTATATCACAGGGAGATGTGTATCTATATCACAGCGAGAGGTTTATCTATATCACAGGGAGATGTGTATCGATATCACAGGGAGACGTGTATCTATATCACAGGGAGACTTCTATCTCTATCACAGGGAGACGTGTATCTATATCACAGGGACACGTGTGTCTTTATCACAAGGGGACGTATATCGATATCGGAGGGAGACGTGTATCTATATCTGGGAGACGTGTATCTATATCTCGGAGACTTTTATCTATATTACAGGAGACGTTTATCTATATTACAGGAGACGTTTATCTATAACACAATGAGACATGTATCTATATCACAGGGAGACGTTTTTATGTATCACGGGGAGACGTTTATCGATAACATATCGAGACGTGTTTCCATATCACAGGTATTGTATGTATATCACAGGGAGATGTTTTTCTCTCTCTCATAGGGAGATGTTTATCCATATCACAGGGAGACGTGAATCTGTATCACAGGGAGACATGTACCAATTTCACAGGGAGATGTGTCTCTATATCACAGTGAGACATTTATATATAACACATCGAGACGTTTATCTGTAACACAGGTATTGTATCTCGATCACAAGGAGACGTGTATCTATATCACAGGGAGACGTGTATCTATATCACAGGCAGGCGTGTAGCTGTATCACAGGGAGAGGTTTATCTATATCACAGCGAGAGGTTTATCTATATCACAGGGAGATGTGTATCTATATCACAGCGAGAGGTTTATCTATATCACAGGGAGATGTGTATCTATATCACAGGGAGACGTGTATCTATATCACATCGAGAGGTGTATCTATATCACAGGGAGATGTGTATCTATATCACAGCGAGATATGTATCTATATCACAGGGAGACGTGTATCTATATCACAGGGAGACGTGTATCTATATCACAGCGAGAGGTTTATCTATATCACAGGGAGATGTGTATCTATATCACAGGGAGATGTGTATCTATATCACAGGGAGACGTGTATCTATATCACAGGGAGATGTGTATCTATATCACAGGGAGACGTGTATCTATATCACAGGGAGACGTGTATCTATATCACAGGGAGACGTGTATCTATATCACAGGGAGACGTGTATCTATATCACGGAGATGTGTATCTATATCACAGGGAGACGTGTATCTATATCACAGGGAGACGTGTATCTATATCACAGGGAGACGTGTATCTATATCACAGGGAGACGTGTATCTATATCACAGGGAGACATATATCTATATCACAGGGAGACGTGTATCTATATCACAGGGAGACGTGTATCTATATCACAGGGAGACGTGTATCTATATCACAGGGAGATGTGTATCTATATCACAGGGAAATGTGTATCTATATCACAGGGATATGTGTATCTATATCACAGGGAAACATGTATCTATATCACCGGGAGACATTTATCTATAACACATCAAGATGTTTATCTATATCACAGGTATTGTATATATATCACAGGGAAATGTGTATCTATATCACAGGGAGATGTGTAACTATATCACAGGCAGACGTGTATTTATATCACAGGGAGACGTGTATCTATATCACAGCGAGACATTTTTCTATTTCACAGGGAGACGTGTATCTATATCACCGGGAGACATGTATCTATAACAGAGGGAGACATGTATCTATATCACAGAGGAACGTGTATGTATATCACAGGGAGACGTGTATCTATATCACAGGGAGACGTGTATCTATATCACAGGTATTGTATATATATCACAGGGAGACGTTTATGTATATCACCAGGAGACGTATACCTATATCACAGGGAAACATGTATCTATATCAAAGTGATACGTGTGTATATATATCACAAGGAGACATGTTTCTACAACACAGTGAGACGTGTATCTATATCAAAGGTAGTGTATCAATATCACAGGGAGATTTGTATCTATATCACAGGGAGACATGTATCTATATCACAGCGAGACATTTATGTATAACACATCGAGACATTTATCTGTAACACAGGTATTGTATCTCTATCACAAGGAGACGTGTATCTATATCACAGGGAGACGTGTATCTATATCAAAGGTAGTGTATCTATATCTCAGGGAGGCGTGTAGCTGTATCACAGGGAGAGGTGTATCTATATCACAGGGAGCGTTTTATCAAACCACAGTGAGACGTGTATCTATAACACAGGGAGACATTTATCTATAACACAGGGAGACATGTATCTATAACACAGGGAGTGTATCTATATCACAGGGAGGCGTATATCTATATCACAGGGAGTGTATCTATTTCACAGGGTGACATGTATCTATTTGACATGGAGACATGTATCTATTTCACAGGGAGACGTGTATCTATATCACAGGGAGGCGGGTATCTATATCACAGGGAGGCATGTAGCTATATCACAGAGAGACATGTATTTATATCACAGGCAGAGGTGTATCTATATCAC